>NW_026854009.1:0-82419 GCF_026571515.1 Ruditapes philippinarum
AAAGAAAAATTTCAGGTGGTCACTAATCAAATTTGAATGAATGAGTCAATCATAATTATCACCTAATTAATCGGTATCTTTACATACACATAGTCATTGATTGATAATAAAAGCCCATGACAATAGGAGTCCTTTGATGCTCAAAAAATTTTAAAAGTGGGCCGAGTTGACCCGTGCCGAGTTGGAATAGGGTCGAGCTGACTCGGGGGCTGTGTATGTTTTAGGGCCGAGCTGACCCGGATTCAATATAAACAATACTATGCTCATCCTTGAGAATAATATTAGTACTTTCATAAAAAATAAGCCACATGGAAATAATGTCTTTAAATTGATATCAATTATTTTTACCAAAATTAAAATATTTGTTATTTCATGTAGGTCTTAAACAATGATATGCAAAAGATGTGTATAAAATGAATTATTCTTTTGAATTATTTCTTAATCAATTTATTAAACAGTAGCCATTAAACAAATACATGTAGGTAATTGTGGTGTTAACAGTAATCTCATCACCTAATTAGTTAGACCGCCTCCGTGGTCGAGGGGTTAGAGTCGATGGCTTCTAATCCAGTTACCTCTCTGGCGCGGGTTCGATCCCCGGGAGATGCTTTGGTAGTTTAGCGCGGAGGAAGGTAGTCTAGTACTGGTGTAACTCTCCAGGAACGATGGTTAGGAAACTACCCGCCTATATGACTGAAATACTGTTGGAAAAAGGCGTAAAATGATACAAACAAACAAACAAAACCTAATTAGTGGTATGAACACTGAGACCAAAAACTAACAGTTTGACATCACCATTAAATCAGTTGTATAAACACTGCACTTTAGCATCAACAGTTTACTAATCAGTTGTTTATTAAACCATTAAAGTAGTTTTTAGATAACATCCAATTAAAACAAAAGTCTTGGAAACAGAAACTTCTCCTTTATAAGTTTTTTTATATAACAAATTAAAATAATGTTTAGTCCGCTATTTAAATAAAATATTTTCATTTTAGAAAATTTGCAGAATGTCTACATATATACATACATAATACTGGGTTGAAAATTTCAGAATTTTGTTTATGAAATATAATATATTTACTATTTAAAAAAAATTATGATAACAAAAATAATGCATTCTTACCTGTTCCACATGTACGATAATAAATATTATAAACAGGGATAACAATTATTATATACAAACTTAAGTACTGAGTTAATAGTCATTAACAAAAAGTGAAATTCCCTTCCGTAATTCAGTTTTATTAAATTTAAGGTCTATTTATTTTAAGTATATCATAAGTCTTAGAAAAATTTTGGTATAAAAAGGGAGTGAAACGTCTTCAAGACGTTTCACTCCCATTTGGGAGTGAAACGTCTTGGTGTGAACCGTCTTGGTGTGAACCGTCTCAATAGTAAAAAACGTCTGTCTACCGTCGAATCACAGGCACAGGGGTCTTTGTCATTTTTTTAGCTCACCTGAGCACGAAGTGCTCAAAGGTGAGCTTTTGTCATCACTCTGCGTCCGTCGTGCGTCATGCGTCCTTCAAAAAATGGCGTCAAACTTTTCAAACAACATCTACTCCTAAACTACATGGCCGATTGCAACCAAACTTTACAGAAATTATCCTTAGGTGGACCCCTTTCAAAGTTGTTCAAAAATTTAAATTCCATTAAAAACTCTGGTTGCCATGGCAACCAATAAGAAAAACTTAAAAAATCTTCTTCTAAAAAACCGTAAGAGCTAGAGCTTAGATATTTGGCATGAAACATCTTCTAATGAGTGCCTACCAAGTTTGTTCAAATCAAAGCCCTAGGGTCAAAATTGGCCCCGCCCCAGGGGGTCATTGATTTTCCCTATATGCATATAGTAAAAACTTAAAAAATCTTCTTTTAAAGAACTCAAAGAGCTAGAGCTAAGATATTTAGCATGAAACATGTTCTAATAGGTGTCTACCAAGTTTGTTCAAATAAAAGCCCTGGGGTCAAAATTGGCCCCGCCCCGGGGGTCATTGATTTTCCTTATATGTGTATAGCAAAAACTTAAAAAATCTTCTTTAAAAAAACCCAAATAGCTGGAGTTTAGCTATTAAGCATGAAACATCTTCTAGTGAGTGTCTACAAAGTTTGTTCAAATAAAAGCCCTAGGGTCAAAATTGGCCCCGCCCCAGGGTGTCTTTGATTTTCCCTATATGCATATAGTTAAAACTTAAAAAATCTTCTTTTAAAGAACCCAAAGAGCTAGAGCTAAGATATTTAGCATGAAACATCTTCTAATGAGTGTCTACAAAGTTTGTTCAAATAAAAGCCCTAGGGTCAAAATTGGCCCCGCCCCCGGGGGTCATTGATTTTCCCTATATGCATATAGTAAAAACTTAAAAAATCTTCTTTTAAAGAACTCAAAGAGCTAGAGCTAAGATATTTAGCATGAAACATGTTCTCATGGGTGTCTACCAAGTTTGTTCAAATAAAAGCCCTGGGGTCAAAATTGGCCCCGCCCCGGGGGTCATTCATTAGCTTGACTTTTTTTTTTTTAAGATATATATATGACGTCGTCGCATAGTAACGACGACGTTTTTGTGTACACATGTGTACGCATAATCTAAAAATAGTAAAGACGTCACATTTGCCCTGATGATCATAAGAGAAACCGGTTGGCAAATAATTAAATAAGTTAACTCATGGACTGTGTTTTTTGTTTTATTTATATGTGACTTTTTTCCGGCACTTGTTTTCATTTTTTGTATATATATATATATATATATACATGCATACATATACAACCAAGTTTGTTCAAATAAAAGCCCTGGGGTTAAAACTGGCCCCGCTCCAGGGGCCTATATACAGGTGAGCGACTTTGGGCCATCATGGCCCTCTTGTTTCTTTTCTCGCTATAGATCTATATAATATAACAAGGAATACAACTCAAAATTGCTCAATTCACGAAAAAGTTAAAAGAACTCGATATGTGACGCTCTTTTTTCTTTTGACTGTTGGACATTAATGAAATAATCAATAATTTAAAAAAAAATGCCTCACTTTGATATATGGACAAGATAATGCCCAATACCCACAAATAACCTTTCTTGTTTCATTTTTACAAGCGTTCTTAAAATTTCTGCTTGTAAAATTACACTTGTAAATAAGGCTCCCACATTTACAATTTTTTGTAAACTTTCAGGATGGTCCCCTATGGTACCACTGTTCTTATTATTTTCAGCAAACTGTACACATAAAAAGAACTTGTATTTACTATTTTAATAAATTGTGTTTAACTGTCGAATCTTGCCTTTAAAATACACCTGTCATTTATAGAATAACTCCATTATTTAAATTAGAAACCTCTATGGTCATTCAGCCATGTTTTGAATGGCAGCTTAAACAGAGAGCACTATGGTACCGTGGTATGTAAATTGATGGCCCTTTTTGGCTTCAGTAGAATTTTTTCAATAAAATGTGATGTCACTGCAGTTTCAGCAGACGACCTTCATTTGTCAGAACATGAAATTATCAGTTTAACCGATAAATGTGGGGTAAAATAAATAAGTATTTCCAACACACTCGAGTAGTTTTGGATTTTCCTATCAATGACATAAATTTATTTGAAATGAAAATATTTCTAACAATTTTTATCCAAATTCAAAAAAGCAGCACTTCTACTCTC
This sequence comes from Ruditapes philippinarum, assembly GCF_026571515.1. Lineage (NCBI taxonomy): Eukaryota > Metazoa > Mollusca > Bivalvia > Venerida > Veneridae > Ruditapes > Ruditapes philippinarum. The sequence continues at coordinate 3,647 of NW_026854009.1, forward strand.
GCTTTAATGGCGGAAACATTCGATTGGTCCCGTTCAGTGTGTAAAGAAACACATTTTCTGATTGCACCAGAATTGGCAAGGACGCGGTACCACGGGGAGTACTATACACGATTGCTAAGAACGGAAACGATACCGTTAAATGGTGGTACTTATTTGTACTATACTACACCATGTATTCAAGTCTCCAAATGATGACTTACTTTTTATTTACAAATAATTTAATGTTCAGGGCTCATCATGATTGAGTCCACACACATTTTCTGCATTGTATCCTCATTTCCCTCTTGAAAGATCAAAGGAAAATCAACTTTTTCAATTTACAGTAGAACTTCGGTAAGTCGAAGCTGAAGGGAGTTGCATAAAAACTTCGACACATCGGGACTTCGACTCATGAATCGCTCTCAATTCCATGACAAAATTTCGACCCGTGACTAGTCTATAACGAAACCTATTTCATGTTTTTTCCATCATTAATCTGATATTCACATCTTACAATGATAAATATAGCATGTTAAATAAAGTTTTTCACTGCTTATTATTTGGACTACCCATTGACGTATACAATAGGGTTACAAAAGGTGTAACATTACAAAAGGTCGATAACTTAACCAACTTATAGTATATATTTCGCGTGTTATTCTCACGCGACACCGGGTCAAGGATGTAATCAAATGAAAGTAGTTCTTACTGTTTACTTTCAAATACCACTACGGCAATTAAAATAGTAACGATTAAAGCATTTTATCACACAATTTATCGTAAACAAAGGCTTGTACACACGGCTGTGTAATTAACACCTGTCACACAAGATGATTGGAAATCGTCTTCGCAGCCAGATAAGGTGTGAAAAATGTCTCGAGATCGACGGTGTCAAAATAATCGAACAACTTCGACTTACTTGTGGTAAATTGCACTAGATTTACTTAACACGGACCACAAAAAAACTTCGACACATCGAAAAATTCGACACATAAAATCTCGACTCATAAATAGGTTTTTATAAGGAATATGCATGTATAAGGGGAAAAGTCGGGACTTTAATTTTTCTTCGACACATCGAGAAAATCGACTAATCGAAGTTCGACTCATAGAAGTTCTACTGTATTATGTCACGATTAGTGCACAGTAATGCTGTGTGGAGGGTAACAAATGTAAATACCTATTTTCCGTTTGGAATAAACCAATTACAATTGATAGAATTCATGATTACAGGCAATGATTAAGATATTTTGTAAGACAATATGGTCATTTCGATTAAACGGTAAAAATTGTCGTCAACGTTTTCGACTGAAAATCGAAACGAATTCGTTTAAACGTGTAACCGTGGGGGCCTTACTTGTAAATGATATATTATGCAAATGAATGCTCATATGAGAAAGTTTAATCATGTAATTGGTCAAATATCAAACACCCACCACCATCAACAATGCAATCATTAACAGCTGGTACAATTATTCAAAAAAAGTTTGTTTGTTTTGATGATTTCTGTCATCAGCTTCCATTTAGAATGTGGCCTGTATGTGCCATGCGTAAACCCAACTTCTATTAGAAACTGTCATTTACATTAACATTAGTTAATAATAATAATAATCCGTCTTATAGCAGTGCTGAATAGCGTTTTTTCATGAGCCAATGAAAATACTCGCAACATAAATGCACCTGCATAATGTTAGTTATTTCCTGTGATGTTATAGGTTTTAATAGAACTTGGGTAATGACAGGTTCATATATATTAATTTCTACAATAACTTTGATGGAATGGAGGATATTTTAATATAGTTTGCATGTGTGACTGTGAATGCCTTTTACGAACCCAAACTGATGACGAGAAGCCACGACTTGTATCCCTTGTTTATATTATATATTTAGAGATTTTTTTATGAAATAAGGACAGATTCTCATCAGAAATTATGACCAAAATTTATAAATGTTTCTGATGTCAAATTAATCATTCATTAGAGTCTGTGTTTGAAAGACATGATGCCGACTTGCAAGAGACTGAGTCTCATAACCAAAATGAGTGTTGTGAGATTGCAGGTGCCTTGGTGGCTCACTAATGATTTGTTTATTAATAGTAAGTGCATTGATTGCTTTGACTTTAACAGACAAGACAATTAAATCTTGAAATAGACTGTATAATGCTTTTATAATGCAATAATACATTGAATTGTTGGACTGAATTTATATTAATTATAGTGATTGGCCCCATTGTGATTTGCCCCATAACGACTCACCACATGTTATTCTTTAGTGACAATTTGCACCAGATAAGTGACAATTAGCCCCACTTCAAAATAATTTTTTAAAATGTAATTTAAATCATTAACATTATAAAATGGTTAAATTAAATCAATAAATGTATGTTTGTGTATATTTGTGAAATAAAATGTTCTCTTTATTTATAAATAGTCATTTTAACTGATAAGTTATCAATACTTTAATACACCCATAAACAGTTTTGATAAGTAATACATAAATAACCTAGGTATATCTAGTAAAAAATACGAGTTTTTTCCTTCATCTTTGAGTGAAACAGATATCTCTTAAGCTAAAACAACACAAATTAAGCGTTTTAAACCGCTCGTTTGTTGTAATTTAATGTTCGATTTTGTAATTTAATGTTCGATTTCAAAATTTATTACACCAATGAAAAGCTTTGGATCTTAGCTTCGTAACAATATACACTTCAACACAACTTTTGACACCAAAATATTCAAATTAACTGTTAAAACTACCATATGTCAGACCTTTTTGCATATGATTTATACAGTGAGATTTGCAACTGGTTATCTTTACTCGAAAAAATACTGAAGAATAGCCCGTTGTCTGCTAGTCCGAAAACTTTTTATCAGTGTATTGATAACGATTCGCCACAGTTCACTTATACTACCGCCTACTTAATAGGAATCATTGCACCATATTCTAAATTATTGTACCTTCCTTCAAGATTGTTTAAGTTAATATGTATTCTTTGTATTTGCTAAAAAATAAAGGTCAGTTTTGCCATCAGGAGGTATACACTGAAATACTACATCTTCTTTATTTTAAGGCATTAAATTACTTTATCAATATAACTTTCTAGCTTTAGGAAATGACACTAATGATTCTTCTTTTAAGTTATGTCATTGAAACTTTTATTTTAGATCAGACTCTGAGTCAGAAGATTATGAGGACAGGGGCTCAAGATCAAAGCAAAGGAAGGCGCATTATAGGTTTTTAAACTCCATTTTCCACATTAACATTTATTTCATTAAGTTTTTCTGTGGAATGTTATACTTCTTTGATGTCAATGTTATCTTTTAAAAAATGCCAAATTGGGCAAGTTACCATTAATAATGTGACAGTTTTATAGATGATATTGTTATTAATAGGAAGGTATCACACATGATTTTACAAATTGAAGAATACAAAAGAAAAAAAAGATTCATTGACCAAATGTATGCTATTATAGGAAAACTAAAGTCAATGAAAAAAAATCAAACAAATTTAAGTGACAAGTTACATTGTAATAATCAAGTAACAAATTATTTACTTTCTGTAAAACTATAAGGAAACCATATTTTTATTTATGAATCAGAAAAGTTTGAGAGCCATATGACTGTTAAATACTTATATACAATGTAGTAGCTCTTGTTCGTTCTTTTATTAGGTCAGATTCATCACATGATTCAAACAGATCTTCACATAAAAGGAAAAAAAGGTAATTAGTTCATTAAAGCATATGAATTTATTTAAATATATATAGTTTTTAGCTCACCTGAGCATATGCTCAGGGTGAGCTATTAGGATCACTCTTCGTCCGTCGTACGTCGTCCGTCTTACGTTCACACTTTTCAAACGACATCTCCTCTGAAACCATAAGGCAGATCATAATGAAACTTCACAGAGATGTTCCTTGTGTGAAGCCTTAACAAAGTTGTTCAAAGAATTCCATTCCATGCAGAACTCTGGTTGCCTTGGCAACCAAAAGAAAAAACTTTAAACATCTTCTTCTAGAAAACCCAAAGAGCTAGAGCTTAGATAATTGGCATGAAACATCTTCTAGTGAGTGTCTACCAAGATTGTTCAAATAAAAGCCCTGGGGTCAAAATTGGCCCCGCCCCTGGGGGTCATTGATTTTCCCTATATGCATATACTAAAAACTTAAAAAAATTTCTTTTAAAGAACCCAAAGAGCTAGAACTAAGACATTTAGCATGAAACATCTTCTAATCGGTGTCTACCAAGATTGTTCAAATAAAAGCCCTGGGGTCAAAATTGGCCCCGCCCCAGGGGGTCATTGATTTTCCCTATATGCATATAGTAAAAACTTAAAAAAATCTTCTTTTAAAGAACCCAAAGAGCTAGACCTAAGATATTAAGCATGAAACATCTTCTAATGAGTGTCTACCAAGATTGTTCAAATAAAAGCCCTGGGGTCAAAATTGGCCCCGTCCCAGGGGGTCATTGATTTTCCTTATATGCATATAGTAAAAACTTAAAAAAATCTTCTTCTAAAAAATCAGAAAGAGCTAGAGTTTAGATATTTGGCATTTAATATGTTCTAATGGATGTCTACCAAGTTTGTTCAAATGAAAGCCCTGGGGTCAAAATTGGCCCCGCCCCAGGGGGTCATTGATTTTCCCTATATGCATATAGTAAAAACTTAAAAAGATCTTTTTTTAAAGAACCAAAAGAGCTAGACCTAAGATATTAAGCATGAAACATCTTCTAATAAGTGTCTACCAAGATTGTTCAAATAAAAGCCCTGGGGTCAAAATTGGCCCCGCCCCAGGGGGTCATTGATTTTTCCTATATGCATATAGTAAAAACTTAAAAAAAATCTTCTTTTAAAGAACCCAAAGAGCTAGACCTAAGATATTAAGCATGAAACATCTTCTAATAAGTGTCTACCAAGTTTGTTCAAATAAAAGCCCTGGGGTCAAAATTGGCCCAGCCCCAGGGGGTCATTGATTTTCCCTATGTGCATATAGTAAAAACTCAAAAAAATCTTCTCTTAAAGAACCCAAAGAGCTAGAGCTAAGATATTAAGCATGAAACATTTTCTTATCAGTGTCTACCAAGTTTGTTCAAATAAAAGCCCTGGGGTCAAAATTGGCCCCGCCCCAGGGGGTCATTGATTTTCCCTATATGCATATAGTAAAAACTTAAAAAAAATTCTTTTAAAGAACCCAAAGAGCTAGAGCTAAGATATTTAGCATGAAACATATTCTAATGGGTGTCTACCAAATTTGTTCAAATAAAAGCCCTGGGGTCAAAATTGGCCCTGTCCCAGGGGTTATTGATTTTCTATATACATAGAGTAAAAAGTTAAAAATCTTCTATTAAAGAACCAAAAGAGCTAGAGCTAAGATATTTAGCATGAAACATGTTCTAATGGATGTTTACCAAGTTTGTTCAAATAAAAGCCCTTGGGTCAAAATTGGCCCTGCCAGGGAGAGGGGGGAGGGGGCAAAAGTCATTGTTATTCATTATTTGTGTATAGTAAATCATGAAATATCTTTTAATGGGTGTCTTCCAAGTTTGTTCAAATAAAAGCCCTTTGGTTTAAACTGGCCGGCCCTGGGGGCCTATGTTCAGGTGAGCGACCCCAGGGCCATCATGGCCCTCTTGTTTTTTGTTGTTAGCTCACCTGTCACAAAGTCACAGGGTGATCTTTTGTAATCGCTTTTCGTCCGGCGTCTGTCTGTTGTTCGTCCGTAAACTTTTACTTTAAATGATATCTCCTCATAAACCACTTAGCCAATTTCATCCAAACTTCACAGGAATGTTCCTTTGGTGGTCACCTTTAAAAATTGTTCAAAGAATTTAATTCCATGCAGAACTCTGGTTGCCATGGCAACCAAAAGAAAAAACTTTAAATATCTTCTTTTAAAAAACCCTAAGAGCTAGAGCTTAGATATTTGGCATGAAACATCTTCTAGTGAGTGTCTACCAAGTTTGTTCAAATAAAAGCCCTGGGGTCAAAATTGGCCCCGCCCCAGGGGGTCATTGATTTTTCCTATATGCATATAGTAAAAACTTAAAAAATCTTCTTTTAAAGAACCCAAAGTGCTAGAGCTAAGATATTTAGCATGAAACATGTTCTAATGGATGTTTACCAAGTTTGTTCAAATAAAAGCCCTTGGGTCAAAATTGGCCCTGCCAGGGAGAGGGGGGAGGGGGCAAAAGTCATTGTTATTCATTATTTGTGTATAGTAAATCATGAAATATCTTTTAATGGGTGTCTTCCAAGTTTGTTCAAATAAAAGCCCTTTGGTTTAAACTGGCCCGGCCCTGGGGGCCTATGTTCAGGTGAGCGACCCCAGGGCCATCATGGCCCTCTTGTTTTTTGTTGTTAGCTCACCTGTCACAAAGTCACAGGGTGATCTTTTGTAATCGCTTTTCGTCCGGCGTCTGTCTGTTGTTCGTCCGTAAACTTTTACTTTAAATGATATCTCCTCATAAACCACTTAGCCAATTTCATCCAAACTTCACAGGAATGTTCCTTTGGTGGTCACCTTTAAAAATTGTTCAAAGAATTTAATTCCATGCAGAACTCTGGTTGCCATGGCAACCAAAAGAAAAAACTTTAAATATCTTCTTTTAAAAAACCCTAAGAGCTAGAGCTTAGATATTTGGCATGAAACATCTTCTAGTGAGTGTCTACCAAGTTTGTTCAAATAAAAGCCCTGGGGTCAAAATTGGCCCCGCCCCAGGGGGTCATTGATTTTTCCTATATGCATATAGTAAAAACTTAAAAAATCTTCTTTTAAAGAACCCAAAGTGCTAGAGCTAAGATATTTAGCATGAAACATCTTCTAATGAGTGTCTACAAAGTTTGTTCAAATAAAAGCCATGGGGTCAAAATTGGCCCCGCCCCAGGGGGTCATTGATTTTCCCTTTATGCATATGGTAAAAACTTAAAAAATCTTCTTTTAAAGAATCCAAAGAGCTAGAGCTTAGATATTTGGCATAAAAACATCTTCTAGTGAGTGTCTACCAAGTTTGTTCTAATAAAAGCCATGGGGTCAAAATTGGCCCCGCCCCAGGGGGTCATTGATTTTCCCTATATGCATATAGTAAAAACTTAATAAATCTTCTTTTAAAGAACCCAAAGAGCTAGAGCTTAGATATTTAGCATGAAACATCTTCTAATGGGTGTCTACCAAGTTTGTGCAAATAAAAGCCCTGAGGTCAAAATTGGCCCCGCCCCGGGGGTCATTGATTTTCCTTATATGTGTATAGCAAAAACTTAAAAATCTTCTTTGAAAAAACCCAAATAGCTAGAGTTTAGATATTAAGCATGAAACATCTTCTAGTAAGTGTCTACAAAGTTTGTTCAAATAAAAGCCATGGGGTCAAAACTGACCCTGCCCAGGGGTGTCATTGTTTTTAACTATATGTGTATAGTAAAACCTTAAAAAATCTTCTTTTAAAAAACCCAATGAACTAGAGCTTAGATGTTTAGCATGAAACAGCTTCTTATGGGTGTCTACCACGTTTGTTCAAATAAAAGCTTTTGGGTTAAAATTAGCCCTGCTGGGGGGGGGGAGAGGGGGGATGGGGGTGCAGGGGGAGGGGCAGGGTGCCTATATACAGGTGAGCGACCTCAGGGCCATCATGGCCTCTTGTTTTTTTTTTTTTTTTTTTTTTGAGACATATTGTACAATTTTTTTATAATATATTTATATATAGATAATTTTTTTTAAAAAGTCAATGCCACAGTAGATATTATCAGGTTAAATTTACCTCATTCAGGCTTTTTTTCTCTTGATAAACCATAGGCAACCTTATAAATGATAGCATACATGTCAATTTTTTATATTTAATCATTTAAGGAATGACCTGTCAGAAAGAGGAAGTTCATCACCATCAAGGGATAGAAAGAGAAAGAAAGATAAGAAGAAAAAGAAACAAAGGTCAAGGTCACCTTTAGAGAGAAAGAAGAAGCAATATGATAGTGATAGTGATTCATCAGATACAGATGATAGATACCACAGAAAACAATCCAAATCATCACGATTAAATCACGAAGACGATGATAAAATGCAGGAAGAAATGAGGTTTGCTATTTGATTCTCAACAAAATTTACAAAGGTTTTTTTATCAAAATTAAACATGTGGTTTCTCTTTGTCCTCCATTACCTCTAGTTTAAAATTAAATTTTGAAGAATGTCAAAGAAGGCCCTCTTCTATGTATGTATGATTTTTAGTGAAAAGGTATATTTTTTTATGTACCCCACATTCTTGTATAGCATGATTAATAGTTTAGTTTCTGTCATTAAAAGTTTTTCTTGACTTTCTTTGCATTCTGTGATTGAAATGAGATTAAACTTGTCAGAATTCATCAATGTAAAGTTGTGTATAGCATTGTATATCTTCTATATCATTGTTCAGAGATTTTTCATGGAGTACATTTGTTAGAACTCATCTTAAATTAAAACCTGTTTTAAATAGAGTTATGGTACTTTGTTTGTGAAATGATGGCAATATGGAGAATTGCAGATTATACAAATTGTTTATGTTTATGTCATTTACAAAAGTAGTCAAAATAAGGCATGTAAAGATAGATTGTGTAATTGGCAAAGAAATATGCAAGTTAAAATAATTTATGGAACTGTGAACATGAAAGCAACAATATAAAGGCCATGAACATTATTCAGGTTAGATTATTTTATTTTTTGTTATAGTTGAAATATTAGTTAAAATAGACTCTTAATAACTGGTTGGTATATAAAAATATGTTTATTTTTTAAATGGTATAGTAATGCATGTTTTGTAGGAGAAGAAAAGAAATAATAAAAGCCACAGAGACACCTGAAGAGAAAAGAGCTCGAAGACTTGCCAAAAAGGTACACATTTAAATATTTGATAAGCATGGACGATCAACAGTTATTATATATGTAGTTCATCATATAACAGTTTATTCTCTTGTTTGAATTACAGGATATTAAATGTAACTATGATACTTATACATGTATATCTGAGCAGTTAATCAAATGACTGAATAACAAAAGTTGTAGAAGTAACTGAACAATAATTTTGTATCCATGCTTTGAATGTTATTAAAAGCCAAATTTGTCTGGTTTGATTATGTCCATATCAAGAAAATGCATTGTGCAACTCAAGAAATTGCTTTTGTTTTTAAATAATTAGATAACCAAAATATTAAACTGGAAATCAGTCCAACAATTAATGGAATACAGTGGTACTGATGTAACTTGTACAGCAATATCTACATTAGATATAGATTGATGTTACAATAATTGACAAATAGTATTATATGTAAATCAAATTATAGTTACAACTGTTATAGGAAAGTAAAGAGAGGAAAAGACGAGAAAAGATGGGCTGGGACCAGGAGTATATGGTATGATCTCAATCTATCTTGTTGTTCTAGTCAAACATTTACATACTCGACTTTTCTATTTTTGACTTTTTATCATACTTAAATGAATATAAAAGTTTTAAAACATGACCAATATCTATGAAAATTTATATAAAACATGCGTTTACATTGATATTATTTGTAATAAATATTTCTGACAGATTGACTCAAAATAAATGGTAATAAGCTTATAATAGCTTGGGTTATATTTTTCAAACAAGTATTTATACACAGTGATATAACATTTCAGACATATTTATAACAAATTAATAATACAGCAGAATAACTTTATATAAGGACAAATGAAAATTACTATTTCACAATTTTACAACAGCTGTGTACATTGTAACATAGATCAGATATCACATGAAAATGCAATGTTACAATTGTGTAGTGTTATAAACATGTAACATATAAATAGAGCTGTAGATATATAAAAACATTTTTAGCATTATATGGGAGACAGTGCAGAAATGTCAATACAGAGACCACGTGGTCTAGATTACAAAATTCTTCAAGCTAAGCTCCAAAATCGGATAGTAAATGCGCCAATGAAATCTGTTTACTATCAACCAATCATATCTTGTCCTTAATTAGCCATACAAATCACACCATTTTTCGGCCAATCAAAATTTACCTACTAAACGTGGTTCGGCGCTATCTGTCAAAATCGTTTCTGCATTGTTCTCCCTACGTAAAGTATTTGCATTAAATGATGGCCAATTTGTAAAAAACTGTATTCTCAGACGTGTTGCCAAGGTTTATATTTAAAAACCTTCTCTTGTATTAAATAAAGCTTAATAAAAACTAAGATCTACAAATTTAACTGTGTTGGTCTGTTATAGAAGGCGTACGCGTATAAGCGTCTTCCCCCCTTTTAATACTTGTTTTAACATTATAAATATGATTTGGAATAAATGAAGCTATCATTAAACATAACTATTAGGGGGGTTTTTTTTGTTCCCTATATAGAAGACGTCCGTGTATAAGCGTCTTCCCCCCTTTTTAATTTAAGTTTAAATTTTAAATACAGCTTTTTAATCTTAGTGTGGGATGTAATCCCACCGTTTTCCGGTTCCATTCAGTGCAATTAATTTGCATTGTTGGGGCAGGAAATATTGTACTCACTAGTCACATATGCAGATATTAACTAAATAAAGTGTTTTCCCTTTAATAAATGAAGCATATGCTCGCCCATATGGTTTTTAACCGGTGGCGAGGGTAAATAAACTCAACACACACACATAAAAACATCACCAATTTGCATGAGGAAGTCATGATGTTTATATAACCTTAATACAGAACTGCTAATAATTTATAATTCAAAAGTAATTTACTTGTTTCCTCAAATGAATTTTGATGTTATATAAATTTGATAGATTTGTGACAGGTAATAAAGGCCACTATTAAAGATGGTTTTCAAGATTACAATAACAAAAAATTATATAAGCTGGTTATATAAGCTTACAAACATTTATACTGGGCCATATAACCTGTCAGTAAGGTCATTACATTTACAAACATATACATTGTGATTTTCATTCTTAATGTTTACAATTCTTCTAGCCATTTATACGAAATGACATTGTTTACTTATCAGTATATCCTAAAAATTACTTGTAACAACAAATTTCATTAATTCTTACTGTGTTATGTCCACTTAAAACTGGATGAGAAAGAGTGTTCAAGACTATCAATAATCATAGCTTAAGATTTTTGATAGCTGTGAAAACTATTGAGCACACTGTCTTTTAGTTGGATTTAAAAAGATCAAAAAAAGTATGTACAGATTGCCTCTTCTTCTTTAAATTAAATGTTTACTTCACAAACACAAGCAATGCATATAACCCTTTGAAATAAAATTGTGTACACAAATAAACATGTCTTTGACAAACAGTGTTGGCATACTCTATGTAAGCAATGCTTTTAAGATGGTCAGTAGCCCCGCCTATGGACAGTCATAATTGTCCTTTTTGCAGAACCCTTCATTAATTGCTCAGGATTTAATACTTTTTGGCAAAGTTGTCCTTTCTGTCATCTTGGAAAAGGGTGAAATGGGGATACAAAGCAGAAAATTTGTCTGAACTCCCTTACAGTAAGCCCTGTATAATATTTTTATTTGTACATAAATTAAAAATGGACAGGGTGCATGTAAGTAGCCATATTGCCGACTTGAATACAGGGTATAGTCAAGCAGAGTACAACTGTTTAATGGTGTTGTTTCAGTTTGAATCAATCAAATAAATGTTAACAAAAAATTGTACTGGTCTGTAAATAATTACCTGTCAGACATCTTTTTATATCAATAACTTACAGGGTTATATCAAATGTGTATTTACAGGGATATACTAATGTAGATAACCCATTTGGAGATGAACATTTAACAGAAACATTTGTATGGTCAAAGAAGATTTCAAAGGAAGGTAAAGAGGCATTAGCTCATGAAGAAATTCATCAGATGACCAAAAAGAAAATGGAAGAAAATAGGGTTTGTTTTGTAACAGTTTATTATTTAGATGGAATTAATTTTATTTCTCTGTAATTTATATTCTATCTTATGTTTTTAAAAGAGATTGAACAAAGATATTCAGGTCAAGACACACTGACAATTATTTTTCAGCACTTCTGTCTGAAATGTGCACTGTCCAAGTGGCGGCATTGTGGAGTGGTTAACGCGTCAGACTAGTAATCTAATGATCGCTAGCCGCATGGGTTCAAACCCCGTCAGGGGCAAGTCGTTGTTTCCTTGAGCAAGAAACTTTACACTCATTGCTCAGTACTGGTTGGTTTCAGGAACAGATTCGAAAGTGTGTCTATAAGCTTATAGCTTCCTACACAATCCGACTAAAATAAATTCTGTGTAAACCAAATCTGCACTGTCCGAAATTTGGATAGAATACATTTCTTAAAGAAAATCAGAACATGGTATTAAAATTAAATCGAATCTTATTGACCAGTCTGAAGCCTGATGTGAAACAATAGGCATTAAACAAGAACTCTTGCAAGATATTTATGCAGTAAAAAACAATAATACACAAAATACAACAATAAATTGAATTCACCTGAACATTATAAAAGGTGTCTTTTATTTATTGTTCAACACAAGTTTGCGATCACAGGTATCTCATTAATAATAAAATGAAGCACCCTGCCACTCTCAACTGATACTAATATTTTTCTTGGCACTTTTGTGGGTCGACAACATACTAATATACATAGCCTGATATAATATTTATAAAGCCATGTTTGATGTTTGTACCAGGAAGCATTAAATCTTGCAGGTCACATGACTTACGTACCCTATACACTTATAATCATAAATAAATGAATAATAAATGTATCTATATAGGGAATACATGTTACCAAGTATTCAATTATTTAAGTATAGCTATAAAATTAATTTTATTCTTTGATATTTTGTGAAATATTATTGTTACAGATACCTGGTTGCTATGGCAGCAACAGGAAACTAGTGTTAAGTCAGTTAATTGCAAATTTCATAAGTGTTTTTCTATAGATGGAACCTAATTTAAATTTGATTGAGTGTAAGTCACTAAGTTAAAAAATAGATAACTTACTGTTCATCATACAGCATCATTATTTGTTACAGATGTTTAGTATGTACATAAAATTAAAATTTTAGATTGAACTTGAGAAAGTCAAGAAAAGAAGACTGGAGAGAGAGAAAGAAAGAGAAGAAAGGGAAAATGAAAGGGTAAATATGGATTAGTTAATTCTAGAAATTACTAATTGTGCAAAATGAATTAAAGAAAAAAAAACATTCAAACTTAAATCAGAATAAGAATCACATAAAAAAACAATTTTCAATTTAATTTCCAGTATATTTCTTTATTATTGTTCACAAATTTTTCAGTTATTATAAGTGCCCCAGTTGATCAATACAAGAATTTTCAATTTAACGTTTTTTAAGGACTTTGGATCTCGGCTTTAATGTATTGCTATTTTATCCTACATACCCTCCAGTGTTAATAATATAGTACAACATGTATATACATGTTTATATATTTACAGGAAATGTTACAGCGTGAAAAAGAAGCAGAGTATTATAGAGAATGGGAGAAATCTGAAGATACTGTAAGATATATCTTTTTGTGTTATCTTAGTTCAAAACTTTTTTTTGTGTTATCTTAGTTAATAGCACAAGGCAAGGTTATATCAACCATTAGCAATGTCCAAAACAATGATGTAAAACTAGCCTTCAGCACTAGTTTTGCATAATCTACATGTATATCTGCACAAATATTTCAAATAACATTTGTATCATGATAAAATATAAATGATTTTGGCTGTGGCAATTACATTTAGGCTAAGTTTTTTTGTGCAACTTAGTATCTCCAAAACTATGAAGGGGAATAGGTTGAAATATCACATACTTAATAGAGAGCTTAGCAGGAAGTCACTAAACTAGTACCATAATTATGGCCCTTTTTGAACTTTGAAAATTCTACACTATCCAGGCTCTTGTTTTACTATCAAGCACAGAGAATAGTCAAGCACTCTGTCCTACTGATAGCTCTTGTTTTTTATACTATTTAGAAAAGTGCACTTTTATGGTACGTAAAAATAGAATGGCTGTTGTCCCTGAACACCCACTTTTCATACAACAACCTTCTCTTGATTCAATTGAAAACTAGTTAATGTTTTACAGTTTTAGACATGCACAATGAACAAGTTCTGGTTGCCAAGAAATGAGAAAATTGAGTAAAAAGGGTATAAAACCTGCACTTTTTATTTCAGTTTCACTTACAACAAGCTAAGATGCGTTCAGAGATACGTATACAGGATGGACGTGCCAAACCTATAGATTTACTGGCTAAATATATAAGTGCGGAGGATGATGAACTGGCTGTAGAGATGCATGAACCATATACTTACCTTTATGTAATATTCTTAATAATGTGTGATTTAGTTGATGATATAGTTTTGCCACAAATCAACATTCTTAGTATTTACAGCTAGATTGTATTAGATTTGTTATAGATTTTACTGGAAGTCATTAGAAATACATTTGTGTGTGTGTTAATGTTCCCTATAGAGAATGATAGTTTGTGAAAAAAATATTTTGATCTGATTAAGTTATCAGTTATTTTACATGAAATGATGACAAATTGATGACATAGTGAACAAGTATTGTCCAACTGATGTACAGATCAAAAATGGTAGAATGTAAGGTAAAATTTGTTGAACATTTTTACCACTTTAAAGAAACTTTGTCTAAATTAATATTTTTGGACATGTATAGTGAATTGTGACATGTCTAATGAATTTCTGTCCTTGAACAAAAGTAGAAGAAAAAAATTGTTAGAGGATATTTTTATATTGAATTTCATCATAATCTGATACATTAAAATTGCAGGGGTTAACAATATCTGATCTGGAGGATTTACTGGAGGATATTAAAGTATACCTTGAATTAGAACAAGGAAAAAATACAGAATACTGGAGGGATATTGTCACTGTAACCCAAGATGAACTCATTAAACTCAGGAAGTTAGTTAGTTCTGGTGGTAAGTTATTATAATGCCTTACAGGATGTTTACATAGTTTAATTTTACAGATAATTTTACTTGTTTTCAATATTATAAAACCTGCGGCGGTTACACTGTTTTAATCTTACAAGACAACTCTTTGAAACATACAGTAGGCTGTAAATAACACTGGTGTAATTGTAGATGATAATTGTAGTCATGTGTCATGGCTGTTATATAATTGTAGATTATCGAGATCGTAGAGAGGGTGTTAACGAGGCAGTAAACGATGAGGTAGTATCCGTATTTAAAGGGAAAACAACGAAACAACTACAGCTGTTAGAAGACCAGATGAAAAAAAAACTGGAGGGTGGAGAGGGAGTTGATGTTGGTAAGTTGTTTAACTACTGGTAATGAAACGTAAGTGCAGCTATTTTCCTGCACTTAATCATACTTCTGTCCATTGATTCCAATACTTTGTGTTAAGTACATACTAGTAACTTAACTTTCTTAAGCTTGTGCTAGGGGCGGGAAGGTTGACAGGTATTGCACTTTTTATCGTCTCTGTCTAAGTCATAGTCACCTTTTAGTTTTATCATTGCACTCAAGGGGTCTTTTATTGATTAACCCTGAAAGCTAATATTTTTGTTCAATCTTTTAAGTAATTTTCTATTTGTAATAAATTGGCTTTTTATCCGTTGTTTTCCATTTGTGAGATGCTAAGAAGGAAGATTATATTGTAGTATATATGATAAACAGGTTATTGGGAGTCATTATTACAACAACTTAAAGCACACATGGCTAAAAAAGATTAAAGAGAGGATAAAGATTTTAAAAGGAGAAAACTTTAAAACAAAAAAAGAGGTTTTTTTAAATTTTAATATTATTACAGGTATTATATGTATTTATGAAAAATTAAGTTAATTTTTTTGTTGCGTTTATTTCTTTTAAAATTTTTATTAAAAAAACTAAATTATCACTTTTTGAATTAAATTTTTTCACTTCCAAAGGGGGCTATTGCATGATATTTAAAAATTTTTGTTTCAGTAGATTTATTGTTCACCCCAATTATTGGGTTAAAAACTGTCACTGGGCAACATTTTGGGAGTTTAGATTGATTAAAAATATAAGGATACACAAATGATATGAAGATGGAATTATTTATTGATGTTTTGTTTTAAAAAATTTTATACAAAAATTAGTGGCCCAATTTTCATACAATATAATTTGATAGTTACTTGCTTTATACATTTTTCACTATTATTTTGCTTAATAAAAACTTAAGTGTCTTTGTTATATTATGATTTATAACAAAAACATCAACTTGAATATCTAAAAAACTTTTTAAAAATTTGCCCCCAATTTTTAAATTATTTATTTTTCGTTTTAAAAAAATTGGTCTTTGTAGAAATTTTTGTAGGGTTGTTGTCTTTTTTATTATAAGATTTTTAAAAGGCCTAACAATGTTTTTTCCCATTTCCAACAATTTTGTACTCAGTAGTTTTTTTACTGAATGAATTTTTTTTATGTATGAAACCCTTAACCTGTTTTATTTATATTTTTGCCCTTGTGATTTTAGCAGTAAATTTATGATGAGTTTATTTTGTTTTTCAGAAAGGTACGAGTCCCCTTATTTCAGTGTATTGGCAGGGAAGGACCCCCTCTTTGGGTAATTCCCCCACCCCTGAAACCCAGTCGGCTCCAAAGTCAACAACCTCACGTCGGGGGAAAAATATGATAGCATTAAAAACGAAAAACCTGGTCCAAGCACTTCAAGGTACATAACTAAAATAATATTTAACATGATTTATTAATTGACAAAAAATCAACAGCATGTACAGTATTAGGCAAAATTTACTGCATTTGGCCCTTTTTTACACAAACATTTATAGCTAACCTAAATAACTAAAACATTTTTAGGGAACTGAAAACTAAAAAATTTTTAGGAACCTAAAAACAAAATTTTAAAAAACCTTTTTTAAAAAAAATTAGTTTTAATGAAAAAAAAAACATTTTGGTTGAATATTATGGAAAATTAATAAAAAATTTTTGGGGAACCCTTTAATAGGATGGAAATTTTTTTAAAATAAAAATAAAGAAAAAGGGGAAATTTTTTTCAATTTTTTTCCTTAAATTTTCACATTTTAAAAAAAATTGGTTTAATTTTTATGGATAAAAGAAATTTAAACCCAAAAAAAAACCCCACCCCAAAAAAAAATAAATTTTTTAAAAGAAAAATTTTTTTTGGTTTTTTGGGAATTAAAATTCCCCCTTTTAAAAAAGGAATTTTTTTTAAATGAAGGGTTTTTAAAATTAAAAGGCATTTTTAAAAATTTCTATTTTCCCCTTATGGGTTAAATTTTAAAAAATTATTTTAAAAAAATATTGGAAAAAAATTGCATTGTTTAAAAATTTTGTATAAAATTTAAAATTTGGTAAATTTTCAAAAAAAATTTTAAAAAAGTTTTTTAATAAATTTTTTTCGGGACTATATAAGGGGAGCAGTTTTAATAATTTTAAAAAAGGGTTTAAAAAAATAATTTTTTTAAATTAAAAACAGGTTTTCCGAGGGGGAAAAAGGGGAAATTTTTTTTTTTTTTGGGCCCTTTGGTCAACTACGAAAAATCTTCCCCTTTAAAAAAGAAAAAATTTTTTGGGTTTTGTAAATTTCAACTTTTAATTTTTTTTTTTTGAAAAAAATTTTTTTAAAATTTAGGAAGGTATATTTTTGGGGTAGTTGAAATTTTTTTTTGGGGTTAAAAAAGCAAAACTTTTTTTTTGGCAATTTTGGGAAAAATAATAAAAATTTTTTTAAAAAATTTTTTTTTTTTGTTAAATTTTTAAATTTTAAATTTTTTTTTTTATATGTTTTATAATCAAAATTTAGTTGATTGTTACATTTACTTCAATAGTGTATTGAAGGAAAACAGTGTGTACATCAGATATTTTTGACTCAGCATGTATATAATGCTTTGTTTATGTTGAAAACATACTGGTAATATTACGTTATAAATTTTTCAGGGATTTGAATGGAACAAGTACAATCAAACACATTATGATATTGATAATCCACCACCTAAGGTAGTTCAAGGATACAAGTTTAATGTAAGTACCTTAAAGCTACTTCCCTTCAGATCAGCATTCAAGTAAAAACAAATTATTTGGTAGAAACCATTTATACAGTTGTATTGTCTTAACCCATTTGAATGTTTTTGGCCATGTTTTCATTAAGAGAATAAGGACTCAGTTTGCACATTTTGACTTATAATAAGTGATTTGTGAGGAAAGTAAATACCTTTAAGATTAGCAATAATCACTTTATTTGTTGACATGACAATACATTTTGCATTTTCATGAGTTTATTTAAGTTATATTTTTAAAAATATTTTGTTTGTAAGATTGATCAGATTATGAGTCGATGGTTAACTTAGTTCTATGTTTACAGATATTTTACCCAGATCTCATAGACAAGTCAAAGACTCCAGAATATACAATTGTAAGTTGATAGATCTTAAATATTATTTAGTTTAAACAAATACAACTTTTTTAATTCAGTATTAAAATGTTAATACAATGTTATATAATGCCTATACAAATCTAAAATACAGTGTGAACAAAAACATAAAAAAAAACATGAAAATGCTATTTTTACAGTATAAATCAAACAGTTGACAGAAGGGATTGTTTTATGAGACATTCTTTTAATTTAAAGATTAAATTAGATTTTAAATAATATTAAATTTAAACATCAATATGTAGATGATATAAGCCAAAAACTGTCCAATATATAAAATATTTGATGTAAGCCAAAAACTGTCCAATATGTAAAATATTTGATGTAAGCCAAAAACTGTCCAATATGTAAAATATTGAATTTCATGAGGCACATTAAACATGTATTATATATTGTTGTTGTTGTTGTTGTTTCAGACACCTATCCCAGAGAATCCTGACTTTGGTATTTTAAGATTTCATGCAGGCCCTCCATATGAGGTATGTATGATCATAAATATGTTGGATAAAGGCAGATTAATTAAAGTTTGATAATGTTAAGTTCATAACTAAAGTACATTGTTTTGTTGCCAAAATAATTTAGCCACGTCACGACAAAACCAACATAATGCGTTTGCGACCAGCATGGATCCAGACCAGCCTGTGCATCCACGCAGTCTGATCAGGATCCATGCTGTTCGCTTACCAACTTTATACAAGTAGAGAAACTGATAGCGAACAGCATAGATCCTGATCAGACTGCGCGGATGCGCAGGCTGGTCTGGATCCATGCTGGTCGCAAACCCATTATGTTGGTTTTGTTGTGACGCGGCTCAATTTACATGTTTGGCAAACTGATTGACTCAAGAAGAGTAAGCTTTTCTTAAGATATACCATAGAGTATCTGTAGTTGATATATAGCAAGCAGACTGAATCACTTGCTACTTATAGCTGTGTAGTTCAATCAAGTCAGGGGACTTTGAGGTTTTCCAGGTTTGGAAGCTATCCATCTAGCTTACAGCAAATATGTGGTTCTACTTTGGTGCCTGCTGTTGTACTTGAGTGACACCTGAAATAATTCCTCTAATAATTGTCACGGAAAGTTGTCTTATAACCTTCATGTTGTGCCTGTAATTTTAAACCAAACTAAATATTTATGTTTTCCTGGCTATCTGAATTTCTATTAACTACTGGAGGGACAGATTAAAATTCTTAGCTGAACATATACATATATATAACTCAAGTTATGCAGCGTAAGGGATCAGTTATGACCACTTGCAGGTTACAAAAATAAATACTCCAAATTGAGGTTACATAAATTCAGGAATGATGATTTTATCAATGTTAACTGTTATAGAAGTCTATAAATAAAACGGTTTTATGCAAATATGTATCAGTATCAATATATTTCTGCTATTTTGAATATACAATTATATATTTACATATGTGTAAACTATTTATCTATGTATTAACACATAAACTGCTGAATTTCTTAAATGCACTGTTATTGCTGTCCCATTTTTTGGGATTGTCCATTATTATTTTAGGGAATAAAGAAATTTAAATTTAGTTAGCCAACATTATAGAGCCGGGTAAGACTTAAATATGAATACAGCAGATTGGTGGTTAAAGACTTTATTGTTTTGACAAATAAGTTACTGCATTTTTTAAAAACATTTTCTTGATATTGTATTTCAGGATATAGCATTCAAGATTGTCAACAAGGAATGGGAGCATTCATATAAAAGAAGTTTTAGATGTCAGTTTGCCAATAATATAATGCAGTTGTGGTTCCACTTTAAAAGAGAGAGATACAGAAGATAGCAACAATATATTTTGTTATTATTATTTTCTCATGCAAAAGAAATTAGTTATAGCATTTATAAATGCCAGTCTAAATGTGTTAAGTGCAGTGGTGACATTTCAATTCCCGGCCTCTTAAATGTAAAAAAAGCACCAAGAAATATGTGGACCTATTTTGTATATTTTGTATTTATAAAGATACACATAAAAAAAGATTGAATTGATGGAAAATAATTCATAAATAAAAAGAAAAATTGTAAATATGAATGTTTTGTGTCGTATTTTTTAATTTCTATTTCAGTCGAGTATGTCTTGTGCTCCTTTTTTGTGATTATATTGTAATCAACCTCTGTCACACATCTGTCATCATACGACAATTGATAAATCAACCAGTGTCATTCCTCGTCAACAATTTCTTAGGAAAATATTTTTTCTGAAACTAATCAGTTGTTAACCAAACTAAAACAGGAATGAACTTTAATTATTTACATTTTCTTGTGTTTGTTGAAATCTTGTTTAAACTGCATGGCTTAGAGTTTAGATATTTGGCATAAAGCACTGACTATAGAAAATATAGTATAATGATTGGCAAAAGTTTATTTGGTGAATATTTGTATACTTAATAGACATACAATTGCGGTTTCAACGATTTTCTGGTTTGCGGGAATTATACCATCATCGTTTGTACATTCTGCATGACTTGATCTCGGAAAAGTTATTTGTCTGTAGCCTGTCTGTTGTCATTTTTTCAGTTAAAAGTTTCTGACGATGTATATGTTTTTGTCAATAAAATATTAGACTTGACATTTGAAACCACTTTAACAAATTTCATGAATCTTGCTACATGTACTGTGATGTTCCTTGAAAGGCATCTTTACCTTTAAATTTGGCAAGTAGCGTTAATAAAAGGTCGTCTAAAAATGTATTGTCCTCAGTTGTTTTTCCTCTATACAACTTGTAAAACTTAACATATAGTCTAGAACGTGATTTAGTTAATGTTTGCAGCATTTATAGATCCTTGATCTTTAACCGAAAAGATTGTGCTAATCATACCCATCACTTGGTGAACAGTATTGTGTAGACTTATATAGGGAAACTTAACAATCTGTAGTTGTTTATTTCTTTACAGAAAAAAAAATCAGCATAATTATGTCCAAATTTAAATCCATGTTCATAAGTCACTGCTGTGCATAAAAATAAAATTGAGTGAATGTAGCTGTGACCTAGCGTTGCATTCAGTATTCTGTATTGAATAAAATATAGTCATCGGATGTCACTTACTTTTCTCGGGCAAATAAAGACATTTAGTGCAGTTGAACTATGCTCTTGATTGACCTTAATGATGGCAATTTTTCCTTTCAAATCATAAAGCTTTAGCCTTCAAATTGGGACAATTTTGTGCGCCAATGATGTGACCCAACTTATTATTTGTACATAGTATTTGGGTATCGGTTCAATTTACTTTTGTCATTCAGCGCCGGGTATCCCTTTTCATTCGGAGATTAACTTTTGTCTGTGTGCATTAAATCATGTATTTCTCACTTGGTAAACGTTTATAGAGGAGTTAGCCTGTTATATTGTTCCTGGAAATGCGCCTAATTCAAGAAGAAAAATTGCGCTTCTTAAATTAACAACACATTTGTTTGTCTTTTTTATAATTCAATTTTTATTTGATATTAGTTTTACAAAATCAATTTCTGAGACGCGTTTCTGAAGTTTAAATTTGATTACAATAACAAGTATGAAGAGAAGAATCTGCGTTCAAATCTGAGAGTTTTGTGTTGCTATAAATAAGTACGAACATTGAACAATTTGTAGTTTTTATCGTACTTAACATAATATGAGCCGCGTCATGACAAAACCAATACTTCGACCAGATGGATGCGTTCGCGACTATCAGGGCCATTGTGTATTCTTGCAAGTAAACCATGGCCATAGACGGCTGATCCGGCCTGAACCATGCTGGTCGCAAACGCATTACGTTGGTTTTGTCATGACGCGGCTCATATCATTTATTATAAAAAACATTTACTAATATATTTGTATTGTAAGCAAGGTAAGGACAAACTTGCCTTATTATGTTCAGAGATCATTCACATTAACTTGACGTTTCCGAAAAAACTTTGAGCTGTTTTTACAGTCTTTGCCGTCCAGGACTGCGTTTCATAGAAAGTACTAAGTGTATCCTAAGTCCTTTGACTTATGACAACTATGAGACTAACTTAGGACCGTTTCAATAAATATTTTTATCTTCAGTAAAAGTTTTAGACTTTAATTTAATTAATTCTCATTAGGAGAGTTAATAAATACAATGACACGCCCTTCAATCAGCAGTACATAAATGTTCATCTGCATTGCTATTTAAAGAAGAGTCTTGGTATAGGACATTTTCTTTGAGTCGAAAAATGTCTCAATTTTGGTCCTTAGACATATTTTAGACTTAGGACTTTCTATGAAACGCAACCCAGAAAAGAAATGTTGGCCATTATTTTTTATTATTTCTTAATAATGGGTCGTCTTTATACGTGTACACAATTTCTGATGGACTTTGAGTTATTTTGATAATAAGATTTAAACGACCAGAAACTCTCCCCTCCCTTCTTATATTGAAACATAGTCTCATCGCTCTTAAATTAACTTTATATATTCATAGACGAAATCATTTACATAAAACATTACCCCACTCGTCCTACACGGTTGTTTGAAACGTGCTATATTAGATCTGCATAGATAAAGGAAAGAAAAAAAGAAAGATGAGATTCAAAAACTCCAAAATATTTGTAGGATTTGTCGTTGTCAGCTAAGTTTGTGAAATGTTTTTATCCCTTATATGGGGGAAGGTGACTGATATGCCTTGTCATGTAGAATTAAACAATTGTCAATTATGAATAAGCACATATATGACAGTCAGTGACAGTTGGGAAACAATAATACAACATAGTGTCTATATTGTTACCACAACACTTCCGTAACTTCATATGGTGTAAGTAACATAATATATTAGTATGTCTTTAATACTGGGATAAAATAAATCAAGTTTTGGGGCTGTATTTAATATACATACAAATCATAACATCATATTTTAACTGGTTATTGTGTGTGTATTGCACCCCCTACCCCACCCCCATCAACTCATCAATTACATATTGCGAGGATATTATGTGGAAACCATATTTCAATTTAACCCTTGTTAACATTGCTCATGTCATTTTGCAAATCAAAAGCAATCCGAAATGTATCGACAGAAAAATCACACCAATATTTTACCATTTGCTGTAATAATCTAGCGGAATTAGCCATGATGGCATTGACCTTGACTCTAGGGGAATTAAGGATTTGCCGACATGATACATTAGAAATGTGCAATCAAATTAAACGAAAAACTGAACATTGCACTGGTTTAGAGCAAATAAGGCTATGAGAGAATATTCTGTTGAAGTATTGATTATCTGTCTAATGTATTAGTTGAGTAGATTGTAGCAGTGTACATTATAGAGGTTCCTCCAGCCGACAGTCGTTCATTTAATGTAAAGTTGTCCCTTAAAACCAACTATATTGTATATATGAAAGAAAGGACATTAAAGCTTTTCGTCAAACCTTGTTTCTTATAAAAGCCATTTTTTACAGAGTGCAAACGTTCAACAGATATATACCCAGCTGATTGTTATGAAATAATGGTAAAAATTCATTGAAATCACTTTTTTTCAAAATATTTATGTAAATGTATAACAACATTGAATTTTTCATACATATTTAGTTATTGACTTTGTAGTTTTCAGAGCGAATGTGTGGAAGCAGTAAAATGCTTCCAATTATTAGCAAATAAAATGCAAGTTTGTTAAGAGTAAAGCTGTTTAAAATAAATTTATTTGTAAAAAGAATACTCTGAAAGGAAGCATGCACGGTAAACTGAAAGATAATTTGGAAATTTCAAAGCTCTCGAGAAACAGTTAACGCTCTATATATTTAAAATTAAATATGTTTATGTTCGATCTTTAAAAGAAAAATCGGTGACTAGAAAAAAGCTTATTGTTGTGTATACAACTGAACTAATTAACCCTTTGCACGCTACAGTAAAAGGACCTGTCCATCTTTTAATCTTAAAAAATGTATTCAAAATTTTTAGGTAAATATAAGACGAATAGTTTGCATAAAGCTAATACAGAGCTTATAAAATATAAATATGTACTGACAGAATAGTAAACGTGTAGACGAAGATCTGACGGCACATAGTCTGATGTACAGGCTAATCTTGACTTTCAATAGTTACAGAGGTATATTCAGCTGCCACCAACAGAGTAATGGTTGAAGCGCAATATTTAGACGTATTTGGATTTTAAAAGAAACAATATATCTTTATTATAAACTTTTAAATGAAATATTGAGAAATATTGATGAAATAAGATGCGTATTTTCATTTTCCGTATTTTCACTGTAAGATATATTTTTCACTGCAGTGAAACTTATTTTCCATATTTTCACCGGTATCTTGTCAGACTACTTTCTTCTTTCAATAATCAAGAAGACTTAAGAATTGTAAGGTCAAAAAAGAGAAAAGTATATAATACACATAAAATTCAAGTTCTTTTCTATAAATACAGGATTTATTTTCATCTTGTGATAAGAAAATTACCATATTTCACTTGTGGCTACCGCCACTCGTGAAATATTTATTTTCATACCTCTCGGTGAAATTAAATACTGTATTTATAGAAAAAAACTTGAATATCCTCTATGTATCAATTACAAAAGACGTACTGTTCTATCTTTCAATCTGGACGAAACCATTCATCATTTTGAAGGAAATTCAAAATATATATATAGACTGTATAGCGAACAGTGCAGACCCTGATTGGACGGCACGGACGTACCACCTGATCTTAGTCTGCACTGGGTGCAAATCGACTGCCGCCATCAGGATCAGGGCTGATCAAGGTAAGATCTATTTTTAACGCTGTGAGGTTTGTGGTTCAATCCGTCTGCAACCTGTAGTGTAACTAATTTTATATGTATATGTTTATTTTGCCAATCAAATATGTTTGTAAAATTTAATGTACACATTATCTTGGCACAGGCTTCTTGCAGAATATACATGTATATAATATAAAAAAAACTGCAAATTCTGTATAATGAGTCATGTTGAAAGTGAATGACATTTAATAATTACTAATTCTTCACTATTAAGACAATTAAACTCTTTACAAATATATATAAACGTTTCTGTTTTATTGTATTGATATCAGATCATTTTGGAAAAAAAGTGATCTATCGGACCTAAATGATCATTATGAGGGGGGCCTAAATGGAAATTATAGCGAATCATTTACACAAATAATTGTCTTTAAGTTTATGTTGAAAATTCAACACACTGTTACAATGTATATAGAAAAGGTTGCTCACACTGCGTATATATATCAGCTGTATTACATTATAATTATTTCATTCACCATGTTACAGCAATTACAAAACAAAATATAATGTTTAAATGCTAAATAATTAATGTTGCTGGTGAAGTTGCTAGTATTGAAAAGTGTGAAAATCTCTTACTTAAAACTGATTTTTAAATGTTTAATGATACTTAATTCCCCAGAGAAAAGTTTTAAGCAAATTGATTTAAGAGATATTTCCATTCAACAGATTGCTAGTTCACACAAATACTACGCTTGCTTATTGTCCTGTTTTTTCAATCGTTATAAACAGACAATCTCAATGAAAGCTCGTGATGTGAAAGAAAAATGATACTCTTCTTTTTCATTTATTTTCTAACTTTTAATAATTAAAAAACTTAACGGAAAGGAAAATTGTTCAGTTTAGTTTGATACTTGTATTTGGATAAAGAAAATCTTTCAGTTAAACAAACAACTGCAGGTTGAGATTGGTAATTAGAACAGAAATATCAGTTTCTAGAATCAATATTTCTTTAATGTGTTTTTAAATGTAATATAATTCTGTATTTACAAATTATAATTATCATGCCTAATAAAATGAGAAAATTTATCCGTAATTTGTTTCAAAATAGGTATATTCAACAAAAGTCCACAACAAAACTTCAGGATAAATGTAGTGTATTGTTTTAATAACTCTTTCACAAAGCAACTGGTAACAACAAAAATAATTGAAATAACAAGTTAATTAACATAATTGTAGCTTTAAATAACAAATGGTGTGACAAGAAAAGTTAGTGCATGTAAACACAGGGTTATTTATTGTACACGATTTTTATCTAGTTAATGAATACATTTATGTATCCGTTTAATTGAACAATTCAATCGAAATTCCTTTGACATATACATGTATATACAAAAGATAAAAATACACAATCAAAATGCCCGATATTAATTGATATTCAATTATTCACGTTTGTGTTAACAAATGAAACTGTACTTAAAGAATGTAAGTGCTAATATATAAAAATGTATGAAAAAGAAATGTGGAGAAACTTGAAATACTTGCAGAAACTTGCATTAATTGATATGAAATATCGTAAATAGATTAAATTGTAACAAATGTGACTTGATGCAGCTAATCTAGGCACTCAGAAACTAATATACAATGTTATATTCCACAGCACACTGTTCTCATATTGCAGTATTAATCATTGAAAAAGAACTATATGGAAAACAAACAGCCTTAAAGGTATGGTGTTTAAGACAGTAGATATGTTTACCTACATCTTACGATTTTGCTTTTTTCCCCCAAACGATATCAAAACAGAACGATTTTATGTGGGTGTGTGTGGAAGACATAGGATATTGTCCTTTTTCAACACATATGAGACTAAATTTCACACATATTAACATATAAGACATACGTTTGTTTTGTTCAATATGTATATTAGTGTAAAATATCCCACTAGGGACACATTGTTTAACAAGGGAGTACGTTGATATTGTTGTCTGAATTATGACAAAACATTGTGATATGATATATTTATGATGAATTTACCTCGGTAAAAACTCCTGAATATCCTTTAATCTCAAAAAATACATATCTGGTATAATCGATGAATATTTTTTGTAATGAACTAGAAAGGATTTTATGAGCAGTATAAACAAAAGCTGTCACGTGATATATACCCCCGAATGAAGCCTCGATCAATTCCTTCTCAAGACATATTAACAAATATATGCATGAAATAAATTACATTCTGGACACGAATGTGTGCATATACAAAACAGAACCATTGCCTTTAACTGTATGTGTAACCTTGAACAAATGATAGAGTTGAATGTATGGTCTGTAATTATTATCTTTGTAATGTCAACTTGACCTTTAAGACTTGCCACGGACACATGTCGATTTAAAAACTTTAATTAATCAATTCACAAATAAAACCTTAGACACAAAAACAAACACTGTAAACATATTTTTATACCAATTAGTAACTAAACCTCTTAAACAAGGTCGCGGGTAGTGCTCGCGAGACACGCATCTTCTTGATTTGATTGTTTTAGCCACTACTGCTTATTTCCTTCAATGAACAAAATAATTACACTGTGAGCAAAAATGCGCGTATTTAAACATGATTTTAGTAATATCTGAGGTAGGGGCATGTTTTTTTGTGACAAATTGTTTCGGTTCAGCGATTACTCCAAATTCCTAAGGTACAGGAAGACCACGTAGGTCCATATCGCCCATCTGAGTGAATGAAAAAGTTAAAGAAAAATGACCGAGGTTCATATTAATTAACGATTAAAGATTTTAATCAAGCTATTATTATATGCTTATGTATAAAACTGGAACCATTTATACAACTTTTGTAGAGGACTACCTACGAATTAATCCTGCAAAGCCTGATTAAAATCACAAGGTGATCCGGAAATTATATAAAGAAAGTAAAATTTTGATTAACATTGGACCACAGACGATGGACATCAGACGATCACAAAACCTTAGGGTGAACTTTAAATGTGGGACGGACACGCAGTCAGACAAACGGACGATACGACTTTAAAATGCCTACATTCGGGGAGTATAAAATATACCTATCTTACATATCTTAAACACTAGTGACCTTAGAAACACGGCGAGAGTCACCAGAATCTAACGATTCCGTGGCATCATCTAACGTTCCTTCAGACTGAACATCGGATTGTACGCTGCTCTGTTTGCTCATAGAGGCAGCTTGTTCTCTTTCTGGCTCTTCTGCTATCTTAGTTATATCTCTTGACATAGGCCTATAAGCTATCGCTGGTTCCCCAGTCCCTGACCGGAGGTAAAAATTCTCCACTTGAGATTTATATTGATGTTCATGTAGACTATATTGCTGTGATATGTTTGATTGTTCTTGAAAACTAACATCTCTAGTCTGATATAAACTTGTGTCACATGACTTCAATTCGGGTTGGTCTTGTGTTTGGAGCTCCTGAACTTTCGGCATCTCTCTTTGAGAGATTATGATTGGCCGTGTTATAGGTTCTTCAGTTAATTCAGGTATTCTGGATGTAGCATGCGCTTGGCGTTGTATTTGAGGTTGTCTTGATACAGATCTTGATGGAGACCCTGTCAAACTCATACTCTCCCTGATAAGAGTTGATAAAACATTTTCAGGGGCATCAACAATTTCCTCTGGTTCACTAATGACTGTTGGTATTATATTGAATCTGAGATCTTTCTTCGCCCTTGCACCTTTCTCATCTTCCTTTTCCGCTCTAAGTTCGTCGTTACTATCGGCAATAGCATGTTCTAGTACTTTACTGAGTACTGAACTAGGATAACTTTGACCAGATGGTGACTGGTCGTCAATTATAGTGGTAATTCCATCAGTTTTACTTACACGGAAGTCTCTAATAGGATATGACTGTAGACATATTTTCTGATTACGCCATCTAACACTTTCTAATATCCCTTGAGTAATAAATTCAATAGCATATCTAGACTGGGGTCTTTTACTATCGCTTTCTTGCTTTTCGGTTTTACCAATGTTTATAATCTTGCAATCAATGTCAGCAAACACGTCGCGTAAATCTGATATCATCATGACGGCATATATTTCTTTGTTGTTTTTTCTTTTCACTATGATTGGTGCTTCGCCAGTTGGCATACGCATTAATGTACGAACTTCAAAATCAGCTACTAATTCATCTTCTGTTACCAGTAATCTTGCATTTGTAACATGATTAGGTTCTACAGTTACGTCACTATCAACTTGCCAGGTGAACGTGTCCTCAAACGTTTCCCCTCGTGGTCGACATACCCGTAAGTAGCCATCGGCACTTGCGCTAACTCCGAAATGTCCAATTTCTGTTGGGATTTTAAGTTTAAAATTACAATTTCCTTTCAATGTAAATCCTTTCTGAATAGCAACTATTGTGGCTGCCTTTGTCTGTCGTTGTGTACGAAGTTTATATACCTGGTCTTTATTCGTGTTGTTTGTAAAGTCAGTTCTAAATAACTCCACTTGTTTCTTCTCCCTGTAACCACCCTCAGAGCTCCCGGCTCTTAAATGAAACTTAGTTGTCTTATGATCGAACTCAAAAAAGTTCCAAGAAACATCAAATGTAAAATCGAGCCTTTTCACACAGTCGTACCATTTAAGGTCGCGTTTCAATTCCCGCCAAGCGTAATCGGTGATAACCTTCTCAAGGTCAATAATGGACCCCGGTTCGAGGGGCTGAGATGGAAGACTACAGAGCATACCTAACAATCCAATAGTCATCAAGATGCTTTTTCACTTGTGAACTTTACGCTAATTTCAGGACATACACTTTAACGAGAGTGTTCTTTTGTTAGTTATATTTCTTTGCCAGACAAAGTCGAATGAGTACTGTCAATAGACAGTAAAATATAATTTCACGTTTTGATGGCATAACTGTAAAATATACGTCTTTTGATGGCATAAATGTAAATATACGTGTTTGATGAAAAATCTTCTTTGCTACAATATATTTGAATATGTCACAGTTACATGTATACTTGAATTTTGTAGTCGTAATGATAACATTGTCTCTGCAAAATACTGCAACCAGAATTATTTCTAGTTGCCTGATTTGACAGTATTAAAGTGAATTAATGTGTAGAAGATTACAATGAATATCTAATAATAATCAATGACTGCTATTATGCATCGTAACTCCTGTAATTATTTCTAAAATAAACACCACCGATCGATGTAAATTCATACTCCTTTAGAAGCAAAATATTTTACAAGCTATCAAGAAACAATAAGTCAGTCTAGCAACGTGTGTTAGGAAAAATTGAGTCTTTAATTCAACGAGACAAATGTCGTCCAGAATAATATATCGTAGTCTGCGCGCATTGCTTTCCCTTTTTTATACACTATGTATTGGAATCTGGTCTCAATTACATAGCATCTGTACCAACCTCTTTTAAATGTCTTCAGAGTATCATTGAATAAAATTTACAAGCGAGCTTTTTATTCTCATGTCAAACTTTCTGTTATTTCAAATTGATTTTCCATGCTAAATTGAACGATGTTAACATGATATTATCACTGTTGAACAATTTGACATGTTTAATGTATCACTGTAATCCAGTATCCAGTTATCTCACAATATCGCATTTTGCAACACTCGAAGCTGCACTTGTATACAGATGTAGCGGCGATAAAATCAATTAAAACTGTTATTTTAAGATGTTCGAAGTAGAAGAATTACCAAATATTTCACAAAGACAAGCACATGAAATATTGAGCACGCTCAACATTTCTTCTCGGCAATATCTAAACGCCGTTTTGTAGATCAATAACAGACATTTGTGTATTTCTTCCCGAGAAAGGAAAGGCAAAATAATTCCATTGTACAATCCCCCCTGGAAACAGTGTCATGTCTGAATTGTTCACTCACTAACGTATCTCTTAAGAAAGAAATATCCAAATTTACCGTACAAGCTATTAAGTCAGAGTTCCATTAGAGCTCCCTTCAGTATTTAACAATGATGCCGATTGTGGTCATCTTGTGTTTGCAAAGCAAATGTCTTCGTGTCTGCTTTATTAATGGTAGCTCAGAACAAAAAACCAATACATCGCCATGAGTGATTTAATGTTAGAAAAAAACATAAGTGAGATGTTAAATAGATAAACGAGGATTGCTGTCAAGAAACAGATCTCTGTATAGTATGCTCACAAGTCTGCATCAATTATTTTCCATTCAAACTCGTTTATTCGCCTTTGAACCTTTACCGCGTGTATATATTAATAATGTCAAACGGTTCTAAAACATATTTAACCTGTTATTTTAGTATACCAGTTATCTTTATTCTGATATTTAAATTTACATTTATCCCTATGTTAGTTATTAAATATCAAAATATGGTTACTGTTTTTTATTAAAACGTTTTTCCTATCGTGATATTATTATCACTTTAATCTTCAACTCCTTTTTTTCACATGTTACATGAAATGCCTTTCTCTATTCAGTAAAGAGACAGAAAAATTAGCGCTTCAATATTTACAACATCCTAACAGAATCACACAATATTTATGGTTATCCATACAAATATTGAGATTGGCACTGATTTGTTTCCATCGTAACGTATCGATCTTAAATAAAGAACTAGAAGTATTCAGCTGAAATATAAAGTGTATTTGCGTCTCGTATTATTAACTCTCTCGAGTTTTTTGTTCCTTAATTGTGTTGCTCGACAATGTATTCTTTTAGCAAATGTGACTGCTTTTTAGTTAACTGAGCATCTAAATTACATGTCATATTGTTCTGTTCACTGACATTTTCAAAATATTGGGAATTATGATTTCAAATCAGACAGAAAGATACATTCATTCACCCAATGTAAGAGGTCGATTATATATGCCATTCTATACGAATAACAGCATCGATAATTGTAAACGAAACATTTCTCTGTAAAATTGTTCCAGTATTGGTGAAATTAGGCAACAAATCCAATATTCACAAGCCGCTGCCAGTGTATTTATCTTGCTGATATATTACATCCAGTTTTTACGTCTGCCACTGTTCATGGTACAGTCTCAGCAAATAATTTTAAATGTACAATTGTCAAAGATTAGCATCACCAAGAAGACACATTAAACCCGTTCATGAAAATACAGTATCATCAACAAAATAATGTTGCTTATCGAAATCACGGTAAAATTGAAAGTTTTAATGTCGTCAAATGCGAGTTTTCATTTATACGAGAAGCTCTAGTGTAATTTAGTGTTTGGCGTTTTGGTTCCTAATACTTGTCATCTGGTAAAATATATTACAATAAGTTCACCAACAAGTCTTGTGAAGACCCATTTCATTTGCTTTTTGATTTGTTGTTTCATTGGAGTGGTTAATGTTTACTTTCTGAAAGAATGTGCCCTAGATAATCATGTGGTCCTTAACAAAGGTTGGTGTTAAACTATTTATTTGTTCCAAAGAAACCGACGATGATTTTTATATTTCTCAGTTTCCGATCCAAAAGTAGCCCTATAAAAGGCGCTGAAGAAAAATCAATGTTATTTGGATGTACACAATTAGGGAAACACTATCCAATTTTGTCACATGAGACACTTTGGACTGATTTATTAAATCATGTCGGTAAAAGGTTTTTTTTCTGAATTCAGCTTTGGTGACACATAAAAGGTGTTAAAGCACTTTATCCAAATAAATATATATCGCTATAAGCTCAATTCTTTGAAGATATAAACAGATTGGTACATGTGGTGCATATATCTTTTTTATTTCCAATGGCTTCGGACGGGGAAATGAACAGTATGATCACTTGCCCACTCAGTGATTCGGAAAATACCAGTTTATTGTCACACCAAATTGTTTTAATGTACCATAATCTCGGATTTGTCTGTCTAATATGAGAACTATTTTGGTTTGGAGATTTTTGTATAAATATATATCATTTGGTATCTGCTTGTAGATAATTAGCCTTAAACCTTCAGTATTTTTAAAATGGACTTGTCCATTTTTAAATTTAGAGACATAAAAATTAAAATTTGAGGCCGATCAGCCAGCAGTAATCAGTCTAATCAGACTATACTCCATATCGGCGGGAAATGCTAACCACTGTAAGTTCAAGTGAACTAACTAGACGATTATGATTGTGTACCAATGTAATCTGTATTTTTGTAACCATGTGAACTGTAACTTCATCAGAAATTGTGTTATAGATGAATAACATCAGACAGCTGCCAAAAAGCGGAAGTGCCGCACGAGGAACTTGAACTCCGCTATTATGCCACGCCACGGACTTGCACTTTGCTGACCTTATGTGCTAATTGAGCAAGCTATTCCCTGATAAAAACAAATATGAGTCAGCTTAAACGTATATGCCCGAAATACTCAATTTTATTATAAATTCCTTGATACTTGTTACAGTTCTCTTGTCATAACAAACTAGGTCTGTCTTAAATTTAAACTAGGTCTGTCTTAAATTTAAACTTCTAACAATGTATGTTAGTTACACAAGATATACTTCATTCCCCAAGTTGGGAATAGAGAGACCATAAGTGTTATATTACACAGATGTCTAGACATTGAAGATTCTTTAACCGGTAACTGTAATATTAATATGACAGACACTGTATATTTATACCTATACCAACAAGCATTTGATGCTTGAAATGTATATCACTGATCAATATATCCAAAAAAATGTTTGTGTGCAAAACAAAGAAAAACAAAAAATGTTCAAGTTCTCATTTTTATTGCTTATTTTGACTAAGTAGCATACATGTATTGAAAGGCATAGTTATACTGGAGCATTTATAATACTTAATATATTTGTCATCTTGTAGAATCACCCAAATAAAACTTTTGAAGGTCCATGGTTTTGTCATGGTTTTGTCATGGTTTGTAAAAGAGCTACTATATGAAGATCATGGATTTGTAAGTGTTAAAAGTATAAAAAATAACTAGATATACCAGCTTGTTGAAATAGGCGACCAAAACCAGTTAATAATCAAGGCCTCTGTTTAGCATCAAGTCACAGAATCATTAACTTAAGTTATAGGATAAAGGGAAGATAAGTGGTAACATATGGATGCTCGTTACATGACATGACCGGACAGTAAAATGGGTTTTGTGTGCAGATTCTTACCAAGTGTCTCCAAACTTCAGTTACATTTATTTCCTTTAGCATGTTAAAAAATGTGCTATCACTCTATTAGTAGTTAGCTGGCATTCTAGTGACCAAAACGTGTACTGTGTACATTTGTAATTTGTCTTCTTACTTGACTTTGGCCCTCATTGTATTACAGCATTATATGTCTATTGCTTAATCAAGTTATCTATTGTATTGAGTAAGACACTTGCACATCAATTACCCACTGAGTTATTGAATGGAACAAAGTCTAAGGGTAAAATTTTACATTTTGATTTTATACATAGGATAGTGGGGTACAGCAAGAATGTTACAATCAACTCCTGCCTTACCTTGACTACCTATCTTCTTACATTCATTGAAATCATGTAGGTAACCACTAACAAACTCCTTACTGTGTCTGTTAATAAGGTAAAACTTGCCATTACTCACAACACATTTATTTCCAAACTGAATGGAATCACTAAAATCTATTCCCTCTAATTTTCCTGTTTCCAGATTCATTTTCCTCATGATAAATTTTG
Source organism: Ruditapes philippinarum (assembly GCF_026571515.1). Taxonomy (NCBI): domain Eukaryota; kingdom Metazoa; phylum Mollusca; class Bivalvia; order Venerida; family Veneridae; genus Ruditapes; species Ruditapes philippinarum. The sequence continues at coordinate 38,340 of NW_026854009.1, forward strand.
GTAATTCAAACATATCATGCTCATAGAGCCAATCAAGTCCACTATCAATATAAGGAAATTCGTAGATATAACCACCAAAGTATTGTGGAGTGAAAATGTACATATCATCAATATAGCAGGCTGTTTTTCTAATAGTAGTCCATTCCAATGTTGACAGATCAAGGCAGACAAGGAAGGTTTTATACACATAGATTTTACTGTCACAATAAACAGCTTGTGGTGTGAACCAGGTGTGTGGCATTTTTGTGAGGTCTGTCCATGTATCTGAAATAAAATTATAATAAGTTAAATAACTTAGATTCACCATCAACTAATTGAAGTTTTCTAGTATAACAATATATCAGTGTAAATGAGTTTGCTTTCTTTTATAATTGTTCACAAAATTGAGCAGTTTCAAGCAAAATAGCTAGAGGTCTAGTGTAAATAGAGTTACAGTAGTACAGTAGAACTACTTGACAAAGTTTTGAAACAGAAAGTAAGACTATTCATTTAAGTACTATTATGAGAGATATATTTACATATTCATAAAATAATTGCAAAACTCTGAGTTTTCACCAGGCATTTTAAAATTCTTTGTTCTAAAAGATTATTAATTTTCATTTATAAATATATGCTAAAAATGACTTTGATCATAATAAGTAATAACAATGGTAAAGATTAGCTATTATTTGTTTCATTCTTGTAAAATTTACACTGATTTATGAGAACTTAACATGTTGCTTAACTGTTTACATAATGCATGACTTCATGACTTCTTAAAAAATTTGTTAAATTTGTATGTTTGTATGTTACACTCTAGCTGTATTTAATGAATGCTGTGTATTTGTGTAATGACAGGGAACTATTATGTTCAAGTCATGATGATGAATAATAAAATCTGTTCTGTTCATAAGTATGTACATGACAGCTTTTTGAAACAAGAGCGATCAGTAATCACATGTGTCGCCTCATGATGGCCAATTTCATGTTGGGACAAATTTTGTGACAGACGGACAGACAGACCGACAGTGCACAACTAGACTTGGTACTGATCATTCCTGTAAAGTTTGGATAAAATTGCACCAGTAGTTTATGAGGAGTAGTCCGGACAAGCTTTTGCATATCTGGCAACACACAGAAAAAAACCACCTTTTTATCAAAGGGCCATAACTCGGCCAAAAATCATTCAACCGGAAAACCCGTGCAATATGCCCAAAGACTTGACCTACAATCAATCTTGTAAAATTTCATTGAAATTGTATTAGTGGTGTAAGAATAAAAATTATTAAAGGGCCATAATTCCGACAAAATTATATTATATTGAATTATAAGCCGATTATATGCACAACTAGACTTGGTACTGATTTTCCTGTAAAGTTTAGGTGAAATTGCACAAGTGGATTTTAAGAAGTAGTCCGACAAGCTTTTGTGTATCTGGCAACACACAAAAAACCAACTTTTTTATTCAAGGGTCATAACTCGGCCAAAATCATTCAATCAGAAAACTCGTTCAATCTGCTACATATTAATCCTTGAAAGTTTGATGGAAATTGCATTAGTGTTATGAGAGGAGCATTCCGGACAAAACATTAAAATCAAAAATAATAATAGGTCATTACTCTGACAAAAATCATTAAACCAGAAAATTCTGACAATATGCACAGCTAGACTTGGTACTGATCATTCCTGTAAAGTTTGGATGAAATTGCATCGGTAGTTTATGAGGAGTAGACCGCACAAGTTTTGTGAGGGACGGACGGACGGACAGACAGACAGACAGACGGACAGACAGACAGACAGACGGACAGACAGACGACGGAGAAGTGATCCCTATATGTCGCCACTACTCCGTAGAGGCGACACAATAAATGACATTACATTAAATATTATTATGATATTTAGCAATGTTGCTAAGAATAACATTTAATTCATACCTAAATTATGAAAAAAATATTAACTTTAATTAGACATAGGGTGATTATTCAACTTGTTACAGTACTTATGAGAAATACAGGTATAAATAAAAGATCAAACAAAGAATTTTATGTGTAAAGGAGACTTTTCTAATACATGTACTACAAGTAACATTACAAAGAAAATAAATAGCTAAGGAAAAAAAACGAGAGCGAAATAATGGCTGTTAACCCATTACCACATGAGCATTTTGTGAACAAGAGCTGTCACAGGAGACAGCGGAGCTTCACTAATAAAATACTGGACACAGTAAGGAAGACAAAACTATGAGAGAACAATAGCTGTCATCCAAGTGACGAATGCCCCCGAAAAGGTTTCTTAAGCATGCAGGTATTATGAAAAGAAAAGAGAATGAAAGTAACTAATTGCTTAATATTGTTCTTTGTATTATTGTACCTGTAATCTCTAGTTGTGATAGCGTAAACCTTCAAAATGTAAGTGTGACCTTGACCTTTAAAGAAGGGACGTGGTTCCTGGACGCGACAGAATGTTGTTATGAGATAGACATCTGTGCCAAGTTATTTCAAAATCCCTCAATGTATGACAAAGTTACAGTCTGGACATGATTGTTGTGTAAGTGGGGACACATGGACGGACAGACACAGACATGAGCCTTAGCCGCGACACACATTGTCTTGATATGTAAGACATTTGTGCCAAGTTAGTTTAAAGTCCTTCCATGCATGACAAAGTTACAGTCCGTACATAAATGTGTATCTTCAAACTTTTCTCGAGAGAATGAGTACCTTCAAACTATAAGTGTGACCTTGACCTTGAAGGTAGGGACATGGGTTTTAGCCGCGACATATCATCTTGATGTGGTAGACATTTATGCCTAGTTATTTTAAAATCCTTCGATGCATGACAAAGTTACAGTCTGGACACAAATGTGTGTAACTATAAACTCTTATTGTGATAAAGTGAAAGTTCAAAATGTTAGTGTGACCTTGACCTTTGAGGTAAGGACGTGACTTTTGAACACGACGCATCTTCTCTATATGGTAGACATTTATTTCATGCCAAGTTCTTTTAAAATCATTCGATGCATGACAAAGTTACAGCCCGGATACGATTGTGTGTACCTATTAATTCTAATTATGATAATGTGAAACTTCAAAATGTTAGTGTGACTTTGACCTTTGAAGTAGGGACGTAATTCTTAGACGGGACACATCTTCTTGACATTTATGCCTAGTTATTCTAAAATCAATCGATGCATGACAAAGTTACAGTCTGGACACGAATGTGTGTACCTATTTACTCTAATTGCTATAATGTGAAACTTCAAAATGATAGTGTGACCTGGACCTTTGAGGTAGGGACTTGGTTCTTGGACGCGACACATCGTCTTGATGTGGTAGACATTTGTGCCAAGATATTTCAAAAACCCTCAATATATGACAAAGTTATAGTCCAGACACAAATGAAGTGGGGACGCACAGAGGGACAGACAGACAGACAGAACGGTGCAATTTCAATATGCCTCCCTTCGCGGGCATGAAAATCAATTACGTATAAGTATGTTTTAAGTTATAGTAAAAAAATAACATTTCTTAACATAAATTCCAAGTTCAAGGGGGAATAATTTTGGAAATAGTCACGCTAGAGTTATGAACCTTGTCACACAACATGTGTGTAATGATAAGACATATATATTTGAAATTTGAATTAGATATCTTAAAAAGTAAAGAAGTTATAATATTTCTTAAGAAAATCCTAAGTTCAAAGAGAAATAAAACTGAAAATATTGCTTCAAGAGTTATGAACCTTGTCTCATAAGATGTAATTGATGATAAGAAATTTGTATTTGAAGTTTGAGGTAGATACCTTAAAAACTAAAGAAGTTATAGTAAAAAATAACATTTTTCAAGTAAAAAAATCTAAGTTTATGGGGAGATAATTCTTGCAATATTAGTGTTAGAGTTATGAACCTTGTTCCATAACATGTGGTTAATAATAAGGAACATATATTTGAAGTATGTAGTTGATCCCTTAAGAAATAAGTAACAGTGAAAAATAATATTTTTTAAGGTAAATTCTAAGTTCAAGGGGTAGAGATAGAGTCAAAGGCTTTTCAGCCTTGGTTACATGTTACCTTATGATCTACCTGGGGTCATTTTTAGCCTCTCACAAGTCCAAAATTTTCTTGGCAATGAGGGGTGCTGCCGCCCTCCTTCAAACCCCCAAACAGAAGGGGCCACATCCCCCTTCTGGCAACCCCTTGATGTATCTTTTGGATAGGGGGCGGCACCAAAAAGTGGTCACTTTTTTTAAACAACATTTCTCAGACAAAAACAAGTATTGGGGGCCTAAATAAGGCATTTTTTCACCATTTGAGACAACAAAAGGGGGGGGGGTGAAAAAGGCGTAAAAAGGCGTGTATATCTGGTAATGGGTTAATAGCTTATTTCTGTGAAATCATATGCCAGTTCTGCAACATGAAACAATTTTAAATATTTTTGTATATTAAGACCATCAAGGAAACATTCCCATTTCATTTCATTAAATTATGCAATATGCTCAGTGATTGAGAGGATGATGTTAAACTTTCATGGATTTTTACTATTTCTAGCTCCGGGGACTATCTTTTTCACCACAACAGAATGATTTTATCTATTTCTGTACAAAATATAAAAGAATTATTTTTAAGTTTTAAAGAAGTTGTTTTATATGTACCATTGACTGTATCATATTGTTGCACTGTGTCCAGAATATCTCTGTACTTTCCAAATCCACCCATGATATACAGGCTGTCATGTGAACCACAAGCTCCATGATGTCTCCTTGGTGATGGTAGTTCAGTTACCTTCTCCCATTTCAAGTCAAATCCATCAAGTTTCCATACATCCATTATCATAGAGTAACGTGTCATACATAGTTGACCACCACTCATATACACATCCTTACCTGAAATATTTAGAAACTTGAATGCTGCTGTACATCATTTATATCAGTGTGAAATTATCTTTAACAGTAACTAGAAATGTGTCGTCACGCCACGGATGCCCCCGCATGCAGCAAAAATTTCAGATGTTACAATATTTAGTTCCAAATTTGTTTGCACAAACTATTTTTTTTTTAATTTTAAGTTCAAAGCCCTTAAAACTATTCAATGTAAACACAATTTATTTTTATACAAAGTTCAAGGTACTGAAACTATTCAGTGTTAACTAGCCAAAATAATGACATACATACATTTCTACAAAAGTATGAGTGCTGAAACTAAAAATTCAAAATTTTTCCAACATTCAAGAGAGATAACATTGTCCAAAATCATTGAACCACGACCAAATTCGAACTTGAACTGCTTATTCCTAAGATGTATGTATATGTTAAATTTGAGTTGAATGTGTACAACCATTGGGGAGATAATGAACGGAAACTAAAAATTTCTGATTTTTTTTAAAGTTCAAGAGGGATACCTCTGTCAGCTATCATCAAACAATGACCAAATTCGAACTTGACCTGTGTATTCTTATGACATATCCATATGTTAAATTTGAGTTGAATATGTACAACTGTAGGGGAGATAATGAACTGAAACTGAAAATTTCCTTTTTTTCAAAGTGAAAGGGGCATAACTCTGCCAAAAATCATCGAACCATGAATAAATTTGAACTTGACCGGGCATTCCTTTGATGTATCCAATTATGTCAAAGTTGAATGTCAAAGTTGAGTTGAATGTGTAATACCGTTGGGGAGATAATGAACGGAAACTGAAAATTTCATATTATTTTCAAAGTGAAAGGGGCATCACTCTGCCTAAAATCATCGAACAATGACCAAATTCAAACTTGACCTGCGCATTCCTTTGACATATCCATATGTCAAATTTGAGTTGAATATGTAATACTGTTGGGAAGATAATGAACGGAAACTGAAAATTTCATCAAGGGGCATAACTCTTGTCAAAAATCATCGAACCATGACCAAATTCAAACTTGACCTGTTTTTTCTCATGATATATCCATATGTCAAGTTTGAGTTGAATGTGTGCAACTGCTAATAAGATAATGAACGGAAACTGATGATGACGAAATGACAGAATGGCGGAAGGACTGAATGAAGGGATGGAATGACGGAACAGGGTAACACTATATAAACATAAACTAGAGCTGTCACAGCAGACAGCGAAGCTCGACTAATAAAATACTGGACGCAGTAAGGAGGACAAAACTATGAAAGAACAAGAGGGCCATGATGGCCCTGAAGTCGCTCACCTGTACATAGGCCCCCGGAGCAAGGCCAGTTTAAAGCCCGGGGCTTTTATTTGAACAAACTTTGTAGACAACCATTAGAAGATGTTTCATGCTAAACATCTAAGGTCAAGCTCGTTGGGATTTTTAAAAGAAGATTTTTTTAAGTTTTTTCTTTACACATATAGTTAAAAACAATGACACACCTGGGGCAGGGCCAGTTTTGACCCCAGGGCTTTTATTTGAACAATCTTTGTAGACACTTACTAGAAAATGTTTTATGCTTAATATCTAAACTCTAGCTATTCGGGTTTTTTAAAAGAAGATTTTAAAGTTTTTGCTATATTTGTATAAGGAAAATCAATGTCCCCCGGGGTGGGGCCAATTTTGACTCCAGGGCTTTTATTTTAACAAACTTTGAAGACACTCACTAGAAGATGCTTCATGCTTAATATCTAAACTCTTGCTATTTGAGTTTTTTCAAAGAAGATTTTTCAATTTTTGCTATAGTTTTACACATATAGGGGAAAAGAATAACCTCCGGGGCGGGGCCAATTTTGACCCCAGGGCTTTTATTTGAACAAACTTGGTAGACATCCATAAGAAGATGTTTCATGCTAAATATCTTAGCTCTAACTCTTTTGGTTCTTTAAAAGAAGATTTTTTAAGTTTTTACTATATGTATAAATGGAAAATCAATGACCCCCTGGGGTGGGGCCAACTTTGACCTCAGGGCATTTATTTGAACAATCTTGGTAGACATCCATTAGAAGATGTTTCATGCTAAATATCTTAGCTCTAGCTCTTTTGGTTCTTTAAAAGAAGATTTTTTAAAGTTTTTACTATATGTATATAGGGAAAATCAATGACCCCCTGGGGCGGGGCCAATTTTGACCCCAGGGCTTTTATTTGAACAAACTTGGTAGACATCCATTAGAAGATGTTTCATGCTAAATATCTTAGCTCTAGCTCTTTTGGTTCTTTAAAAGAAGATTTTTTAAGTTTTTACTATATGCATATAGGGAAAATCAATGACCCCCTGGGGCGGGGCCAATTTTGACCCCAGGGCTTTTATTTGAACAAACTTGGTAGACACCCATTAGAACATGTTTCATGCTAAATATCTTAGCTCTAGCTCTTTGGGTTCTTTAAAAGATGATTTTTTAAGTTTTTACTATATGTATATAGGGAAAATCAATGACCCCCTGGGGCAGGGCCAATTTTGACCCCAGGGCTTTTATTTGAACAAACTTGGTAGACATCCATTAGAAGATGTTTCATGCTAAATATCTTAGCTCTAGCTCTTTTGGTTCTTTAAAAGAAGATTTTTTTAAGTTTTACTATATGCATATAGGGAAAATCAATGACCCCCTGGGGCGGGGCCAATTTTGACCCAAGGGCTTTTATTTGAACAAACTTGGTAGACACTCACCAGAAGATGTTTCATGCCAAAAATCTAAGCTCTAGCTCTTTGGGTTTTTTAGAAGAAGATATTTTAAGTTTTTTCTTTTGGTTGCCATGGCAACCAGAGTTCTGCATGGAATTAAATTCTTTGAACAATTTTCAAAGGTGACCACCAAAGGAACATTCCTGTGAAGTTTTGATGAAATTGGCTTAGTGGTTTATGAGGAGATATCATTTAAAGTAAAAGTTTACGGACGACAGACGACGGACGGACGCCGGACGGACGCCGGACGCCGGACGAAAAGCGATCACAAAAGCTCACCCTGTCACTTTGTGACAGGTGAGCTAAAAATCAATTATGTATTAAGTTATAGTAAAACAAGAAACATGGCAATGCCACGAAACCAGGTTTTCAATTATCTCCATTGTAGATAAATATGTTGTATTTGTAATACAAATGCAAGCAATAAACAATGTAACTATGTGCAATGTAAAACATGAATAATGTAGGAGGAATTGCCTCAGAAGAAGTGTTCACTGTATATTCTGTATAAGGAAAAAATGTATTCTGTATAAGGAAAAAAAACAAAGGGCCATAATTAGGTCAAAAATTATCCAATCACAAAACCTCTACAATATGCGCCAGGGCACATGATGACAAAGCTTCTGTGAAAGTTTGAACAAAATCCGTTGAGAAATGTAGGACTAGTTCAGCACAGAAGAATTTGTTCACTATATATTGATAATTCTGTATAAGGAAAAAAAACAAAGGGGCATAATTAGGTCAAATATTATCCAATCACAAAAATTCCTGACAATATGCGCCAGGGCACTTGATAACAAAGCTTCTGTGAAAGTTTGAACAAAATCTGTTGAGAAATGTAGGACTAGTTCAGCACAGAAGAATTTGTTCACTATATATTCTGTATAAGGAAAAAAACAAAGGGCCATAATTACATCAAATATTATCCAATCACAAAACCCCGACAATATGTGCCAGGGCACTTGATAACAAAGCTTCTGTGAAAGTTTGGTTAAAATCCGTTGAGAAATGTAGGAAGAGTTGCGCACAGAAGAAATTGTTCACTATATATTCTTTATAAGGGAAAAAAACAAAGGGCCATAATTAGGTCAAATATTATCCAATGGCAAAACCCGGACAATATGTGCCAGGGCACTTGACGACAAACTTCTGTAAAAGTTTGGTCAAAATCCGTAGAAAAATATAGGAGGAGTTGCGCACAGAAGAAATTGTTCACTATATATTCTATATAAGAAAAAACAACAAAGGGCCATAATTAGGTCAAATATTATCCAATCGCAAAACACCGACAATATGTGCCAGGGCACTTGATGACAAAGCTTCTGTGAAAGTTTGGTCAAAATCCGTTGAGAAATGATGGAGGAGTTGCGCACAGAAGAAATTGTTCACTATATATTCTATATGAGAAAAAAACAACAAAGGGCCATAATTAGGTCAAATATTATCCAATCGCAAAACCCCGACAATATGTGCCAGGGCACTTGATGACAAAGCTTCTGTGAAAGTTTGGTCAAAATCCGTTGAGAAATGATGGAGGAGTTTGCGCACAGAAGAAATTGTTCACTATATATTCTATATAAGAAAAAACAACAAAGGGCCATAATTAGGTCAAATATTATCCAATGGCAAAACCCCGACAATATGCGCCAGGGCACTTGATGACAAAGCTTCTGTGAAAGTTTGGTCAAAATCCGTTGAGAAATGATGGAGGAGTTGCGCACAGAAGAAATTGTTAACGCCCGCCCGCCCGTCCGCCCGCCCATCCGCCTGCCGACATACCTCAATCTAATAACCAGTTTTTTCCTTCGTAAAACCTGGTTAAAAATAACATTTGTTAACATAAATTCCAAGATCAAGGGGAATAATTCTAGAAATAGTCACGCTACAGTTATGAACCTTGTCACACAACATGTGTGTAATGATAAGAAATATATATTTAAAGTTTGAAGTAGATACCTTAAAAAGTAAAGAAGTTATAATATTTCTTAAAGACAAGAGCGATCAGTGATCACATGTGTCGCCTCATGATGGCCAATTTCATGTTTGGACAAGTTTTGTGACAGACAGACGGACAGTGCACAACTAGACTTGATACTGATCATTCCTGTAAAGTTTGGATAAAATTGCACCAGTAGTTTATGAGGAGTAGTCCAGACAAGCTTTTGTGTATCTGGCAACACACAGAGAAAAACACCTTTTTATCAAAGGGCCATAACTCTGCTAAAAATCATTCAACCGGAAAACCCGTGCAATATGCGCGAGGACTTGAGCTACATACAGATCCTGTAAAGTTTCATTGAAATTGCATAAGTGGTATAAGAGAAGTAGGCCGGACAAACTTTAAAACTAAAAATTATTAAAGGGCCAAAACTCTGACAAAAATCATTGAACAGGAAAATGCTGACAATATGCACAACTAGACTTGGTACTGATCATTCCTGTAAAGTTTAGATGAAATTGCACCAGTAGTTTATGAGGAGTAGTCCGGACAAGTTTTGTGACGGACGGACAGATGGACAGACAGATGACGGAGAACCGTGTCACATAAGATGTGGATGATGATAAGGTACATATATTTGAAGTATGAAGTTGATCCCTTTAGAAATAAATAAGTGACAGAAAAAAATAATATTTTTTAAGGAAAATTCTAAGTTCAAGGGGAGATAAATCTGAAAATATTGGTGCTAGTTATGAACCTTGTCACATAAGATGGGGATGATGATAAGTTACATATATTTGAAGTATGAGGTTGATCCCTTAAGAAATAAATAAGTAACAGTAAAAAATAGTATTTTTGAGGAAAATTCTAAGTTCAAGGGGAGATAAATCTAAAAATATTGGTGCTAGAGTTATGAACCTTGTCACATAAGATGGGGATGATGATAAGGTACATATATTTGAAGCATGAGGTTGATCCCTTAAGAAATAAAGAAGTTACAGTAAACAAGATATGTTTGTAAAACATGTATGCCCCCTATCAGCAGCCAATTAGTCATGTGATAAGGTTATTATGCATGACGTCTGACCCAGTGATCAAACAATTAATAAGGGTTATAAAGTATCTACTGGTCATGACCTTGACCTTTGACCCCTTGACCCAAAACTCAATAGGGGTCATCTGCTGGTCACGACCAATCATCATACAAAGTTTGAAGTTCCTAGGCCTAGGCGTTTTTAGTAAATTGATCAGAAACCGTTTTTACCTACAAGGTCAATGTGACCTTGACCTTTGACCCCTTGACCCCAAAATCAATAGGGGTCATCTGCTGGTCATGACCAATCACCATGCCAAGTTTGAAGTTCTTAGGCCTAAGGGTTCTCTTATTATTGATCGGAAACCGTTTTAACATACAAGGTCAATGTGACCTTGACCTTTGACCCCAAAATCAATAGGGGTCATTTGCTGGTCATGACCAATCACCATGCCAAGTTTTGAAGTTTCTAGGCCGAAGCGTTCTTTAGTTATTGATCAGAAACCTTTTTTTACTTACAAGGTCATTGTGACCTTGACCTTTGACCCCTTTGATCCCAAAATCAATAGGAGTAATCTGCTGGTCATGACAAATCACCATACCAAGTTTTGAAGTTCCTAGGCCGAAGCGTTCTTGAGTTATTGATCAGAAACCGTTTTTACTTAAAAGGTCAATGTGACCTTGACCTTTACCCCAAAATCAATAGGGGTCATCTGCTGGTCATGACCAATCACCATGCCAAGTTTGAAGTTTCTAGGCCGAAGCGTTCTTTAGTTATTGATCAGAAACCGTTTTTACTTACAAGGTCATTGTGACCTTGACCTTTGACCCCTTGATCCCAAAATCAATAGGAGTAATCTGCTGGTCATGACAAATCACCATACCAAGTTTGAAGTTCCTAGGCCTTAAGGTTCTTTAGTTATTGATCAGAAAACCGTTTTTACTTAAAAGGTCAATGTGACCTTGACCTTTTGACCCCTTCACCTAAAACTCAATAGGGGTCATCTGCTGTCATGACCAAATCATCACACAAAGTTTTTTTTGAAGTTCCTAGGCCTAAGCGTTTTTAGTTAATTGATCGGAAACCGTTTTTTTACCTACAAGGTCAATGTGACCTTGACCTTTGACCCCTTGACCCCAAAATCAATAGGTCATCTGCTGGTCATGACCAATCACCATACCAAGTTTGAAGTTCCTAGGCATAAGGGTTCTTAAGTTATTGATCCGAAAAGCATTTTTACCTACAAGGTCAATGTGACCTTTGACCTTTGACCCCTAGGACCCAAAATCAATAGGGGTCATCTACTGATCATGACCAATCACCATCTCAAGTTTTTTGAAGTCCCTAGGCCTAAGGGTTCTATCATTATTGATCGGAAACCGTTTTTACCTACAAGGTCAATGTGACCCTGACCTTTGACCCCTTAACACCAAAATCAATAGGGGTCATCTGATTGGTCATAACCAATCACCATACCAAGTTTGAAGTTCCTAGGCCTAAGGGTTCTTTTGTTATTGATCAGAAACCATTTTTAATTAAAAGGTCAATGTGACCTTGACCTTTGACCCCTTGACCCCAAAATCAATACGGGTCATCTCCTGATCATGACCAATCACCATATCAAGTTTGAAGTTCCTAGGCCTTAAGGTTCTTTAGTTATTGATCGGAAACCGTTTTTACGTACAAGGTCAATGTGACCTTGACCTTTGACCCCTTGACCCCAAAATCAATAGGGGTCATATACTGATCATGACCAATCACCATACCAAGTTTAATGTTCCTAAGCCTTAAGGTTCTTTAGGTATTGATCGGAAACCGTTTTTACCTACAAGGTCAATGTGACCTTGACCTTTGACCCCTTCACCCCAAAATCAATAGGGGTCATCTACTGATCATGACCAATCACCATACCAAGTTTGAAGTTCCTAGGCCTTAAGGTTCTTTAGTTATTGATCGGAAATCGTTTTTTTTTTCAAGGTCAATGTGACCTCGACCTTTGACCCCTTGACTCCAAAATCAATAGGGGTCATCTACTGGTCATGACCAATCACCATACCAAGTTTGAAGTTCCTAGGCCTTAAGGTTCTTTAGTTATTGATCGGAAACCGTTTTTGCTTTCAAGGTCAATGTGACCTTGACCTTTGACCCCTTGACCCCAAAATCAATAGGGGTCATCTACTGGTCATGACCAATCACCATACCAAGTTCGAAGTTCCTAGGCCTAAGGGTTCTTTAGTTATCACTCGGAAACCATTTGGTCTACGGACCGACGGACCGACAAGACCAAAGCAATATACCCCCTTTTTTTAAAAATGGGGGCATAAAAATAGTATTTTTTAAGGGAAATTCTAAGTTCAAGGGGAGATAAATCTGAAAATATTGGTGCTAGAGTTATGAACCTTGTCACATAAGATGTGGTTGATGATAAGGAACATCTATTTGAAGTTTGAAGTTGATACCTTAAGAAATGACAAAGTTATAGTGAAAAATATTTTACTGCACCAAAACTTTAATCTGAAATCTGGATGCGGACGCCGACACTGGGGCGAGTAGGACAGCTCTCCATATACTTCGTATAGTCAAGCTAAAAATGTCTAATGTGATATTGTAATTGATCTAACATAAGAAATGACAAACAATTTATTCCATTATACATTTTTCTTTTATGCAAAAAAATCAATGTATACAAAAATAAATACATTATGTATTATAATGTAGGTTTGTTCAGTAAAATGGAATACCTGTGTAACAAAAAGCCTAAGTGGATCTTAAATATGGCACACTTGAGTAAATAAATAGTACTTTTATAAACCATGATGGAGCCACACCTGAGAGTTACTACAATAAAAAAAACCTTAAATCTATCCCATGTTAATTGTTTGTTCTACTTTATTCATACTTTAAAGCTGAAGGAAATGTACTGTAAGTACAGCCAGACCTGGTCTAAGATCTTTGTTATAACGCTCAATATCAAACTAAGCTCAAGAGCCTTTTAGTTTCAGAATGTAATATACATTTCAATGTATTTCTTGTGTAAATCTATATTTAAAGGAGTCAACTGAGTTGGGTCATTTATAATGCAAGACTCATGACTTATAAAAAACTAAGGTAGAAGTCAACAAGGCATAATACATTGCTAAATATCTAAACCCTGACCATTAAAGATCATTCATATGTCAAGGTCAAATTTAGTTTTATATTCTTTAAGACATTCTCCTTAAGGTAGTTGTACTTAAGTATGAAACAATCCATTCATAAATAACAAAGTTATAGCCAATTATAACAAAAATCAAACAAATTCAAACATTTGACCTTGAAGGTAAATGTCATTTATGAGTCAAGGTCAAGTTTAGTCTGGTCTACTTGAAGGTCTTGTCAGAACGGCTGTTGTGTCCAAGTATGAAGACAATCCATTATGAATTTAAAAATAATGGCCAATGTTCAAGTATCAGGATGGGAATGGGAATGACAAACTGGCTGTAGCAATAGCTTGAAAAAGTCAAGCTGGAAATAGCATCATATAAACTCTGGCAAACTGAAAATACATGTTATCTTATTCAAGCAAGTATTATTGACATTAATAGGTTTAAATAGTCTAGACTTATTTTTGACCCTTGACCTCAAAATATGACACTGACCTTCCAGTTATTTAAGTGACATGCTGTCTTACTATCGGCACACAGTCATGCCAAGTTATATCAGAATTAGTCAATTACTTACCAACTATAGTGACCTGATATCCCATCTTATGTCCCACTTGTGGGTATACATCTTTAAGATCAAGAAACGGTTGAAATGTTTCTGTGATTTCATCAAACTTACAGATATCTGTGCATGGTTCTTCACCAAAAACATATCCACCAATAGAAAGGAAGATAACAGGGAGCTTACGAAACTGAAATGAATAATTAATCATCAAAATGATTAACAATGTTATTATATAAACATAAACAATACTCATATGCTTGGCACTGCTTGCTACTGACTAAAGTTTTGAAATGTATGTAAAACATGAATGCCCCATAAACAATTCATTTAGTACATAGCCTTACAGACATAAGAGGGTAACAATCTCATTCTGCAATGTCACATGGTAACATTATGGAAGGGAATATCTGCCTTGTATATCTTGATGATATGCTAATATCTGAATATTATTGATCCATGTATGTTGATTGCCTTCTTATTTATACATATTATATTTGTAATCTTCTATGTAAATTGATGCAAAATTTCAACTTTATGCACATGTTATTGTAAGGAACAATATTGAAGATTGTTTATGCAGAAATTGTATCACTGCTTTTGATTAATTCTTGTGAAAATGAAAATTTTTGTGTAGAAGAAAATATTTAATATATGCTTTATAATAGCATCAAATTATTAGTTGTTATGTCTTTATGAAAATCAAGGTCATACATGTGTCAAGGTCAATTTGAGTTTGATAAACATGAAGGTCCTATCTTAAAAAATGTTGTGTCTTTATATGAAGTTAATCCAGTTACAGAAAAAACAAGAGAGTTTCATTAATTTGACCTTGACATTCAATGTCAATTTAAAGTCACATGTAAATTATTCATTATCTTTGTTTGATGGCAAGTCTTGTTTTGTCCAAGTATAAATCAAATCCTTATATAAATAACAAACATATGACAATTTAACCAAAATTCAATAATTTGACCTTGACGGTTAAGGTCATTTAAAGCTAAAGGTCAGTTCAACTTTTTTCTCAAACTGTTGTTTTGTCGAAGTATGATGATAATCTATCTATTAATTACCATGTTATGGACAGTGTTGGGAATCGAAGACAAACTCATAATCGATTAATCGGAACAATCGGACAGGCTCTCCGATCAATTAATCGGAACAATCGGACAGGCTCTCCGATCAATTAATTGGAATAATCGGACTGAATGTTTTCCACCATAACTAACTAGAAAATAGAAATCATTATAACTTTTATTTAATATAAATTAATGTTTTTATCTAATTGTCTGTTTAACGTATTACAAAATACAAATTCTTCAGTCAGGACACAGTTTACGTACATGTAATGATTTTCATATTCATATTCAGAAAAATCAATGTGTCCCTGTTGCCAGCATTTACTTATTTAATCAAAAATAAAGTTTGTTGTTATTTAAGTGTCTATTTAACATAATTATTACAAAATACAAATCCTTCAGTCATACCACAGTATACATACATGTAATGATTTTCATATTCATATTCAGAAAAATCTATATGTCCATGTTGCCAGCATTTACTTATTTAATCAAAAATAAAGTTTGTTGTTATTTAAGTGTCTATTTAACATAATTATTACAAAATACAAATCCTTCAGTCATGCCACAGTTTACCTACATGTAATGATTTTAGAAAAATCTGTGTCTATGTTGCCAGGCAATCTAAATCATTTCTATTCAATCAAAAATAAAGTTTTTATCCAAGTGTCTTATTACAAAATACAAATCCTTCAGTCATGCCACAGTTTACTTACATGTAACTACTAACAACTACCAATACATTTTCATATTCATATTTAAAAAAATCAATTTGTCTATATTGTCAGCATTTAATCTAGATCTTTTCTTATTAACTATATTTCCTGCCAGACTAAAGACTCTTTCCGAGGGGACCGAACTTGCAGGTATAGCTAAAAATTTTCTTGCAACTTTTGCTAATCTTGGGTACAAATATTCATTACATTTCCACCATTCAAGTAATGTCAAAGTAGTGTCAGTATTTTGCTGCTGTGAGTCTAAATATCTCTGTATTTCATTTTCAATAATGTCATCATCAGTATTCTGACTTTCACCAATAATAATTACATCCTCCAACCACTTATCTGCATCACTGCACATAATTTTCATTTTCTTTGCTGGGCTTTCAACAATACTTTTATCTGAATCATTTTCAATAATGACATTTTCTGATGGAAGACTGGGTAACTGTGGCAAAGTATTTTCACCTTCATTGATTTCTATCTTTTCAATTTTTATTTTACCAGACAGATTTACATCTTTCACCTGTTCCTTGAGAATTTCAATGGCATGATCTTTTTCTTCTTGGCAAAGGAATTGTAGCCCTTTAGTGTCAGGATTTAAAACTGCTCCTAGCAAAGCAAAATCCTCTGTCTCAGTTCGAGCATTCATTTCATCAATCATTTTTCTTTTTACATCCCTGATAATGTCATCATCACTGTCAGCAATTGAAATAAATTTCATAATTTTCATTTTTGTTGTAATAACTTTGTGCATTGTCGGGTTATTCTGTGCACAAAGAATCTGTGTTGCCTTCAAAAAAGGTTCTAATATTTGGACAAGTTTTTCGGCCAAGGTCTGTTCTTCAAAAGTAAACAAATTTGACTTAATTGTGACTCCAGCTGACTTGGAAATACTAATATCATTTGCTACGGCAGTTATATAGGGCATCTGTTCGATTAACCGCTCTAACATAGATAGGGTACTGTTCCACCTTGTGACACAGTCCATTATTTGCTTGAAAATTTCAATAATTTGACCTTCAAGGCCAAGGCCATTTATGAGTGAGGGTCAAGGTCTGTCTGGTTTGCTTGAAGGTCTATCATAAAAAGATTATTATGTTCAAGTTTGAAGACAATCAATCCAAAAATAACAAAGTTTTAGCCACTAATAGCAAAAAAACAAGCAAAATTTAGACAATGGACCTTGAAGGTTAAGGTCATTTATGGATGAAGGTCAAGGTTAGTCTGGTCTACTTGAAGGTATTGTCCCAAGGGGTGTTGCTTAGTATAATACACCAAGAACTTAAAAAGTTATGATCAAAGAACAAGTATGCTGACGACAACGGTAAAGCCGAAGTGACTGTAACAATACATGTACCTCTATTCTTTCTTCCAAAAAATAGTCGTTCTAAAAATCAAAGTTTTTGTTAATACACAATTTAGCTTGTGTTAAATTATTATTACTTTTAGAAAAGATTATAAGATATATTTAAAACTGTTTTATGTGTACTGCAGAAAGAAGAATGATAGTGAAATTCAAGGTCTAAAATATACAACTCACCTTTTCTTTATTCTTTGCTTCATCATCATTTTTATTAACATTATCATCACTTCTGTTGACATTATCATCTTTTTTGTTAATGTTATCTATATATTCTTGCCATTCCTCACATTCTCTCATCAATTCATGATTTTTGACAAAGTCCCAGTTGTCTACAAGTACATGTACATCCTCACCATGGAAACATGGCAAACATTCCTTCAATTGTGCTTTCCTGTCAGACTTATCAAAATTATACCATCTCATAATGGCATCTAAAATTTCTACTTCACTTGTAATGTTCAGATGTGGTGAGGACAAATATTCAACCAAATCATTGACATTTGACTGAAGAAAGTCATCACTTTTAATAACTTCATTAAAATAATATAAAGCATGTCTTTTTGCACAGCTATACAATTGTTCCAGGTTAAGTGATTTACTGTATGTCATCAGGGACCAGCAGGTTTCATTATTAATGGTTTGTTTCCAGTAGGCTGTACAACTCTCTATAGCATCTTCTACCTGAAATAAATGTTTCTCATATGTCTAACCCTTTCTATTGAATGGACTTGTCCAACATTCATTTTGAAACAAACCATTAACATTATAGATCTATAAACAGTGTACATACAATGTAGATAATTACACGATGTGAACTTTGAGTCTGACATGACTCTGCACTGGTGTGCTGGCTAGTATCAAGACCTATCAAATCGATAATGGTTGTAACCTTTTGCCATAACTATTTGTTTATTTTTTTTTTAACAAATGCACATATTGTACCACTATTTCATTTGTTGTATTAAAACACCATGTTATAATGGCATTTTTGACCATCTGTTCTGTACCATTTTTATCAGATGATATACAATCTAAAATCATATGTAATGAAAGTGAGGAGAAAATTTTCTTTCAAATTATAATTTAAGTTACAGACGATGTTAAAGTTTAACTTTGGAAAGAAAGTCAGCTGGGTTAGGGTAAATGTGTACATGTATTCTGATCTGCATGAATCATTAGTTTAAACTTACATACAAATATACCTATCTTGTTTATCTATCACACCAGTCATAAATTTATTACCAAAGTAATAATATTGTGAATGTATAACTTATTAAGTACACAATTTTTGAAACATCCTAGGTACATGTATGCCATAAAATTTTTGGGCTGATATTTTCAATAATTTTCATTATCCTGAGATTTTTATCAGTGCATTAAATATAATATACACAATAATTATTAATGTTTCATTAAAAATTCAAACGAGTCTATTTTTAAAAAAACTTGCCTGGAAGATAACTGCAGCTTCTGTTAACTTTTTCATGTTTCTAGCTCCACGCTGTATCTTCAGCTCTCCAGTTTTAATGAATTCTATCAGACATGATACAACACTATATTCCTGGTCTTGTAAGGTGACAACATTGTCCTGATTCTCTATCATAGAACTGTCAAACATTGCACGGAAATATTCACTCTTCTCTCGTAATAAACGTTTATGGCAATGAAGAGATTTACCCTCCACCACAATCTTAAATTCCTCATCCTCCTGGTCAGCTGATTTACTCATAATAGCTTCAATAAAACACCTGTAATATATAATACAATGTCTTATAATTAATGCATCTAGTTTCTCATTAACCTTAATTCATTTTAAAGTTTGTACTTTTTCATCTTGCCTAGAAAAATATAAACATGTATGACAAACTCAACTCATTCTTTGGAAATTTTCCATCAAAATTCATACAGCAGGTAAAACACAACTGAAGAATTTGTCGGCTAATAAAAGATTTAGACAATTTCACAACAACCTATTTAACAATTAAAGTTTTTTTCAAGATTTAAAACAAGAGCTGACACGCAAAAGTGACAAATGACCCGAAAAGGTTTTGTAAGTATGGCAGAAAGGTATTATGAAAAGAAGAGACTAAATGTAACTAATTGCTTATTATTGTTCTTGTGAAATGAAGTGCTATTCATAGCAAACTTATACCATCTTGACCCTGAAGGTAGGGACATGAGCCTTAAAAGCGACATGTTGTCTTTATGTGGTAGACGTACATGTATATGCTACACTGTAGGGTATTTTAAAATCCTTCTATATATGACAAAGTAGGAACAAGGGTCTTAGATGTGACACATCATCATCATGTGGTAGACATTTAGGCCAAGTTGTTTAAAAATCCTTTAAAGCATCATTAAGCATGACAAAGTTACAGTCCAAACATAAATGTGAACTTTCAACTTCTATGTGTGACCTTGACCTTTCAGCCAGTGACATGGGCCTTAGCTTTGACATGTCATCTTGATCAGGTAGACATTTGTGCCAAGTTATTCTAAAATCCTTCAATGCATAACAAGTTACAGTCCGACCTTCAAACTCTTCTTGTGAATACCTTTAAACTATGTGTGACCTTGAACTTGGAGGTAGTGACATGGGTTTTGGATGCCAGATGTTCTCTTGATGTGGTAGATATATTTGCTAGACTATTTAAAACTCCTTCAATGCATGACAAAGTTACAGTCCAGACACAAATGTGTGTACCTTCAAACTCAGATTATGAGAATTTGAACCTTCAAACTGTGCAACCTTGACCTTTGAGGTAGGGATGTGGTCCTTAAAAGCAACATATTATCATGAAGTGGTAGACATTTGTGCCAAATTTTTCTTAAATGATATTGAAATTCAAGGTCTAAAATAAGTCTGACAATTGAAGTCTGGTTATTTTGCAGAACCATTGCCTTTTTGAAAATAAAAAAAAAAGGCACGCAATATTTGCCGCGAAAAATTGGCTCAAAGAAAAAATCTGCCAGTGCTAGCCTTGAAAATCCTTCAATGCATTTCAAAGTTACGGTCCAGACAAGTGGGGTTGCACAGACTCATTGTCAGTCAGACAGACAGATAGACAGACAGATGGACAAAGACGGACAGATGGACAGTGCAATTTTAATATGCAGCCCTTTGGGGGCATAAAACAAATTACAGTAAATGTTATAACATATGAACTGGGACAATATAAAACATTGGTATGGCTACTGTTCATGTGTTCAAAAAGGAAAGTAGAACTTGGTGGCCTAATTAGGGTGAAAAAAGATAACTCCATAATCCATTACAGCCATTTTCTCTTCCCCACTTTACCATTTACCAAACATGGGAACTTGTCTAGATCTGCAGGCTGGTATCAGTTACATAGGATCTATTTGACACAGTCATCACTTGAAAAATAAAAGATAATGGAATAATATTTTATTATTAAGGACCCCTATATTAAAAGCCTAACAAATATTTAGTGATACATCAACCAAACAGTTATTTTTCCAAACACCTTTGACTTGGTAAATGGTTTAAATTTTGCAGCCAATAATAAAATTATATATATACAATTTTGCTTGCTTTGACAAATTTTTCATCAATATTTTTAAAAAAAGTGATTTTGATATAATTAATTTTGGACAATATACATTGTAACACATAAAATAAACAGTTTTCTTGTATTTATTGTTTGTTTTTTGTATATCTGACAAAGGATCAAATACAATGAATCAGCCTGAGTTGAATTCACAACAATGTGTGACTTTATGCAATTAAGTTTGATATGACGTCCGATCAGGATGGGAAAACATGAAATCAAATTCAAACAACTACATGTATGAATGGAATTTACCCACACAAATATAAAGTGTTCAATTCTATTTAACATGCATGGTACATCCTGTACATAGCAGAGGCTAACTACAGGGAAAGCTTTCTGTCTCTCAGTCAATTAAATTTTTCAACAAGGTATTATACACTGTTATAAGTCAGGGGCTGTCAATGGTTCTGGTGAAGAATGTGCTCAGAGCTTTATCAGGGCATATACATTTTGTAGCATTTTAGGGGAAAATATTATATACCTACACATGTACATGTATTTTGGGCTAGGGGAAACAGCCTTTATTTGGTTATAAAATTGTAAAAAAAATATAGGAAAGAAAATCACTGTTTACTGGTTGGAGACCACTAAAACCGGACACCCACCAAACCCGGACGGCCGTGAAAATGCATGATTTAGGGGTTTTTTTATTTGTTCAGTGGTTCAGTCGCTTTTATATCAACAATAACTGCATGTTTGTTCTATAATTAAGTAAGTAAATTTATTTCAATTTTCGAAAACGGTAATATTTTAATGTGTTGTTCAAGAACATTGACATTGAAAATTTGGACGTCAAGAATGCAATACCTGACCTTATACTAGCTCTAATCATTTGCAGAGTGAATATCGAGTGAAAAAAACAAGATCTGTTTCCCTTAGCTTCGAGTAAAATCAATATCTCTAATGCAAAACAATGCAAATTTAGCTGGTTTTAAACCCCTAGTTTGGGGCGATTTAATGTCAGATTTAAAAATTTATTACACCAATGTAAAGCTTGTGATCTTAGCTTCGTATCAGTATATATTTGATTTCAACACATTGTTTGACACTTAAGGTATTTAAATTTACCGTTCAACCTACCACAAGTCAGACCATTTTACATACGCAATCGGTTATCTTTACTCGCAATTCTACTGATAAGAAATGCCTGTCATCTGCTAGTTCGGAAACTGTCAATCCGTGTATTTAGGTAATTTTGATACCCTACTTCACAGGCCTCAGATATAAATGTCAACATAATCAGAAATAAACTAATCCGTTGGTTAGGAAAAGAACCTAGATGCACGCAATCCGGTCAACTCGTCCCCTGGTCAACTCGTCCTCTGGTCAACTCGTCACCTTTTTGGTCAACTCGTCCCCTACTTTTGGTCAACTCGTCCTCAAAGAGTCAACTCGTCCCTAATAAGGTCAACTCGTCCCCTACTTTCGATCTATTCGTCACTATTATGTTGTAAATCAATGTCTTTAAATAGTTCTTTTATGTAAAATTAATAATGAATTTGATTGATATCGAAATATAAGTGTGTGTGTTTGCGTTTGTTTACCCTCCCCACCGGAAAGAGACCATATGGGCGAGCATATACTTCATTTATAATCATTAAAAAAAAAGGGATCTGATGTTTATTATACTTGTTATTATATCCGTACATGTGTTTATGTGCATACCATATCCCCCATGACAGGGTTGTCTTTACGTACAACCTTTGCCATGGGAGGCAGATGGGGCAGATGGGGCAGTCCCATACTAAGTTTGAGAAATCTAAAATTTATTAATTAAAAGCACTTGATTTAAAATCGGCCAAGACGTTTATATAGAGTACCGTCTTTTATAACAGGACTAATATTTATTTTATATAACTAAAAAGTTTTTAGAAATTTACCTATAATTGTAGAGTTCGCATACTAATGTGCGAGAAGGCATGTCAGGAACGTATTCTGACCAATTCAATGTGGGCTGACTGTTGTTTATGTTGGTTTCTATTTACATGTTATAAACCGTATACATTGGGATGCATATAATTAATTACATGTTTGTAATTAGCAGAGTTTGTTTTAAATTTTGTAAATTTTGTAAGTTCTACCGAACACCCGCTTTATAAAGTTAATTTTGATTGGTTTAGAGAGGATTGCCTCCTTTGTTCTCATTGGTCTAAAATTTCTTCTATCTGAATAAGGAGGTCAATCCGATTTTCTTGAAAATTCTGCAAGTTTTTGTGTTGATCTATTTCGACAAGTTTGTCGCGCGGACTGGATAGAGATTTTGCGGGTGCCCGTTGCATCCAATGTATACGTGTTTTTACCAACTTTATTTCAAAATTAAAACAAATATGATAATTAAAATGTGGTGGAAACGGCCTTATCTATTTATCACTGTCTCATGGTCTATAAATTATTATGCATCTAGATATCACACATAATAATTAATCTTCCATTACTTAAACAATTCATAGAAGAATAAGAAAAAATCTTGTGACCAATCTCGAAATATAAATAAAATAACGTCCTTTTTACCTTAAAATTTTTAATGATCTTTATCTAAGAGCACGTGCATAGCTTTGATGTAAAACTACAAAGACAGGTAAGTTTGCAAACATTCAATTAATGTTTAATTAACCAGAGTTTTAATGATAATTACCGCCTCCCTGAATGGATTAAACACTGACGACAGATTAACATAAAATTAGAAGTGCTAAAAACTTAATGTCGGTGCGTATAGAAGGATCGTGTCAATTAAAAACATGATAATTGTTTGTTTTGAAATTGTTAATATAAAAGTTGCCCTGATAAATATCAGATTTATGGGATCGTGGCCAAGTGGTTAAGGTCGCTGACTTGAGATCACAAGACTTGAGGGGCACCTGGGGTCTTAATTCCTCTGATCTTCATGTTCTTCGTAAATGACCTTATAGACAATATAAACACTGATTTAGAAGGTATTTTTACAATTAACGAACTTAAGCTTTTTCTCATTTTATTTGCAGACGACCAAGTACTTTTTGCTAAATCCCCTGAATCTCTACAGGCAATGCTAACGGATATTGAAACTTATTGTAATACATGGGGTTTGAAAATAAATACATCTAAATCAAAAGCAATGATTTTTGAAAAAGGCAGGCATACACAGCACATTTTTTATATTTACAACACACCAATCGAACTTGTAGAATCATTTAACCTGTTTAAAGTATTTAAAGATATAGAACTGCCAACATATCAGAAATGTAAATTGTTTGATTCTCTAGTCGGTTCCATTTTGAATTATAATTCGGAGATATGGGGAATGCACGATGCTAAAGATATAGAAGTTATTCATACTAAATTTTTGCGTAGAGTTTTAGGGGTTAAAAAATCTACTAACTTGTCAGCACTTTATGGTGAGCTTGGTCGTTACCCGTTACATATTACTAGAAAACTTAACATGATAAGATATTGGTCAAAAATACTTAAACTTAATGATGCATCACTTGTTAAGCAGACGTATTTACTTCTTAAGTCAGACACAGATGTTGGTCGAAATTATAACGGAAAAAATTGGGCTTCTTTTATCAAAGACACCTTGTCAAGTCTTGGCTTTTCATATATTTGGGACAATCAGTTTGATATAGATATACCATATAATACTATTAAACAAAGATTAATTGACACCTTTCTACAAAGTTGGTATGCATCTATCAATAATTCACCAAGATTACAAACATATTGTATATTTAAACATTCTTTTGAAATGGAAAAGTATTTAGATTATGTCCAAGAAAGTAAATATAGAACTGCTTTAACTAGATTTCGAACTTCTTCCCATAATTTATTTATAGAAACTGGTAGATACGAAAACATTCCTAGAGAACAGCGATTATGTAAATCATGCAATATGAAGCAAATAGAGAGTGAATACCACTTTCTCCTTGTGTGTCCCAACTACCGAGATCTTCGAACAAAATATTTTAAAAAATACTACTGCCATTGGCCTACTATGAATAAATTAGATAGTATCTTGTCGTCAGACTCAAATAAAACTATATGTGCCTTAGCTAAATTTTTGTATTGAGCAAATCATAAACGTATATCTTAATCTGATATTTTTTCTGAAAAACTATATTGTTGATAAGTACAAGTATTATTTGTTCCCATATTAACTTGTATTCTTCAGAAAACTTGTGTATAATTGTTAACTGCTATTTTTCTCACTGTACATGTGTATCATTGTAAATTGGCTATAAGCAATGTATTTTGTTTTATGCTTAATAAAATTCGTATTCGTATGTGACAATTTTAATCATTTGTGTTGTTGATTGTGACAAATAAAATGAAAAACAAATAATAATAAAATGTAGGGGACGAGTTGACCAAAGGACGAGTTGTCCAAGGGACGAGTTGACCAAAAAGGTGACGAGTTGACCAGAGGACGAGTTGACCAGAGGACGAGTTGACTCTGAATCAGATGCACTGTGTCAAATTTTCAGATCTCTAGCTTTAAAATTGGGAAAATGTTCAAAAAGTGTCCGGTTGGTGGTCCCCGACCAGTAGAGACTTGATGGTAAATTGTTTTTGTTGTTTTTTATTCTACTGTATATGTTATGGAAATGTTTTGAAAACAAGATCCAAGAATAAGATGTCCAATTTGTGCTAAAATGTTTTTTTTATCAGTCACCCAATAAGATTTAACACACGAGACGGAGTGTTTAAACTTTTGTCAACCTACTGCAAAATTTAAGCAGGTAAGGGCTTTATTAGTCCCAACTAATTGTACTGCGCGACGAGATATTGTGCTATTTTCGTGTCGGTTTACAGACACTTCACCCCCCAGACACTTCACCCTAGGCCCTTTTTTGCAGACACTTCACCCCTCAGACAGTTCACCTCTCATTTTAAGAAATTTGATTGAGACACTTCACCCCCCATTTTTTATTTTGTGTTAAACAATCATTTATGTAGAAAATGTTAAATGTATTCAATAGTGATCGAGTATGTTTATTGTTTTAACATATTTTATTATTATTTTATCATGTAATTGACCAAAGGCAATAGATATATTGTTGTTTTGCTCTACAAAAAAGGCTGGTATCACAAAGTTATTAGGAAGTAAATTCTTTATTTTTTATTTCATTTTTTATATATTTTATACTAATTTCGTTTAAAGTGAAAGTGATAACACTAATTGAATAATCTTTCTATTGAAGTGTGTGAACTCTACTACTCTTCATGATTGGAGGAAAAAAAGAATCAATCTATCTATCTACATGTATCTTTGAAATATATACTAAGTATTATAATCTGTTTCACACTTCCTTTGTGTATTTAATTGACAGTATCTTGTTTAATGAAATGAAAGCAAAACATGAATACAAATGGAACTGGCAACACATAGCATGTGACACCAGTAAGTTTACTTAATTTGTTAGCAACAAATGAGTAAAATAAATTATTGGATGATATTTGTTTCTGAATTATTTACTAAACAAATATTTACTCTTTGAAATGTTTGTAGTTTATCCTTTAATTGAAAAATTCTAAATCAACAACACTTAAATAATTAAAATAAACATTTAATAGCATTTTGTTGTCGCTTATTTACTTTCTAGAAAAAAATTGGATGAGGGGTGAAGTGTCTTACTGATTTTGAGGGGTGAAGTGTCTTGAGGGGTGAAGTGTCTTCAAAATTTGAGGGGTGAAGTGTCTGGTGGATGAAGTGTCTTGCTACCTTCGTGTCTGGGCAATATCTCGCCAGGCGTGTAGCTGCCTATACGCGAGTACGCAGCTGAATCCACATTATTTTGCCCCCAAAAAAATTTTTTAGCAAAAAAAATGTGGTTTGATTCGCCAGATCTGATAATTACCACACTGAATACTTTATAAATCATATAGCCTAAATCGTACACCATACCGTAGTATTTTTTTGAAAAGTTGTCGGCCTTTGCAGCTCTTCAAAGTCGGAAGTTTGCACGCGCCGTATTTTCGAAATGTAAACAAATTGATATTATCATTAACGAGTTTGCGGCCAGCAAAGGCCGCAAGTTAGACTTGCTGTGAAATGTAGACTAGTTGAAATAAACGAATACAAAGCTATTCATCTCCATTTTTATGCTATAATAAATGGATTTTCGTTGGTCAAGAAAGCTCTCCGGAGGCCCCAAAACGCACCAAATTGCACCATTTATTTCAAAATTTTCAGGGGGGGGGAGGGGCATGCCCCCTGACCCCCTAGATTATTTTGAATCCACATTCTTTATAGGCTAGCTACGCGCCTGCTCGCCTCTAAGTTAAAGCGAGATTCTGCCCCATAACGAAAATATCTCAGAATCAAGCTTCGGCACGTCAATATATTTTGACCACAGGAGCTTGAAATTCTATCACTAATCGCTCTATATAGGTATGGATTTTTTTTTAAATCGGACTTTTGAGCAATTATTGATAGAATTTCAAGCTCCTGTGATTTTGACTAGGGCTTTATCAGTTAATATATGGGCATTATTAAAGATTAAACCCAATGCACGGTCGAAACCATCATTTATATTTGAAGTTTAGATTATATTTACCAATTAACGATTAAAGTGTATGACTGTCATAGCTCTGTTTGGCCATATTTATTTAAGACTAACAAATTATCCGCTTTCAATCGAGTTTTCCTTCCATTTTAGTTCTGAAATATTGGCTAGTTGTAAGATTAGGTCTGTAGGTTGAACACCAACAAATGTTTATGTCGCAGGAATACTATTTTGAATTCAAAATTCTCAAATCATCCTTATATTTATAAATTAGAATCTTTAATGAATACATGTAGCTCTAACCATTCAACTTTATTGAAACTTGCATGATCATGATTCTACAAAATTATTATTTTAAAATTAAAATAACTCATTCCCCTGTAAGACATGATTTTCTCAACCTTTATGAATGTATTAAATAAAATAACATATAAACAATTTAGATAACATCTGTGTAAGACAAATCATGTCCAAAGAGTAAAGTTTAGTCAAATACCGATATGTGTTAGTCAAATTGATCTCATTATTATATAATTTTATGTAGGCCCTATGTGTTAATCACTTTTGAATAACTCAATAACTGTTCATTATATTATTGATCTATCATAACCTTATGTATACTATATGCCTTGGTTTTGAATAAAATCTTGAAATCTTGAATTCCACAATAACTAACAGTGAAATATTGAATGCTATTAAAGGCTTTAGCAATAATAAAGCTTGTTCTTTACATGACAATATTATATATTGAATGAGTATATTAAGTACTCTAAAGATATAATATGCTGCCTGTTTTAAATAAATTGTTTAAAATCATTTTTGAATCAGCATGTGTGTTAAGGAGTTACATGTACTGCAGTATACATGTTTCCTATTTATAAAAAGGGTGATGTAAATAACCCAGCCATTACATAGGAATCACTATTTTAAGTTGTTTAGGGAAAATATTCACAATTATTCTTAATAACAGACTTAATACTTTTCTAGAAAATTCAGGTTGGTTTTCGTAAAGATTATAGAACTGTAGATTATAGATTAACTTTGAAATTGTTAGTTGATATTTACCTTAGTAAGAATAAGAAATTATATTGTGCATTTGTGGATTATAAAAAGCTTTCGATTCTGTAAATATAACTTTTTTTATGGATGAAACTTTTAAAGCACAATGTAGATGGTAAAATGCCAAGAGTAATTTATAGTATTTACAACATAGCTAAATCATGTGCAAAACGCACTTAGGGTTTATCAACTTATTTTACAAGTGCAACAGGTGTCCGTCAAGGTGAAAACCTATCACCTATTCTTTTTCCTATCTGGTTGAGCATATCTCAAATATGTATACATAATGGTTTAGATTTACTTTCACAGTCTGTTAACTTTGAATTGTTTTTACTGCTTTACGCTGATGATACTGTAATTTTTGCAGAATCTGCATTTGATTTTCAATTAGCACTATATAGATGCTATGTCTACTTATTGCGAGTTATGGAAACTTTAGGTAAATACAGCCTAAACTATAAAGTGGTGTTATTTTTGTAGAAATATAGGCCTACCCTCTTTTTACTTTAACAATGTCATACTTGATATTGTTGAGGATTTTAGCTACTTAGGTTTTAAGTTAAATTTGAATGGAAAGTTCAATAAAACTACTAAATACCTTTGTAACCAACCCTAAAAAGCTTTTTTTTGCTGTCCCAAAAAAACCCAAATTAATTTTATTACAAACGATGTTAAATTTTGGGCCCAAACAAAATGTATACACCCCCCCATAGATAGTTTATTTTAAAAGCTTTCCCAAGATTTTGATTTTGCCTAATACTGGAAAAACCCAATCGTTTCCCCTTTATTTTAAAAAATTTGTCAAATGTAAAGCAAAAGACCAATCGTTAAAAGCCGCAAAAATTTAAAAAATGGTCACTTACAAAATTTTTTAAAATTCCTCTTTTGAGTTAAAACCCCCTTTTTTAATTTTTTACGAAAAAAATTTTAAACCTATCGTTTGTGTATTTTAAAATTTTTAAACCATTTGGACAAAAATTTAAATACCCACCCTCTGCCCAAAAAAACCCCCTTTATTAGGTTTTGAGTTTCATTATATTTTTCAGTGTCCTCATTTTAACATTTATCGTAGAAAGTACTTGCCCATTAATTTACGAATAGGTAACGTGTTTAATTTTCATCAATTATTTAAAAGTACTGATAGAACTGTATTAGTCAAACTGTCTGTTTTTACACAAAGAATAATATCTTTTGTGAAATAATGTTTACCAACTTCAAGTGGGTCTCTGTCTTGAATTTCATTATTTTTTATCTATTTTTTATGCATTTTATTATTATTTTTTTTTCATTTTTAAGGCTTCAAATTTGCAATCCATATATGACACGCCTATTAAAGACAGGGATTTAAAATTGTTTACAGGCATGGTGTGGTTATAATGTGGGGCTTCATGGACCCCATTTCGTGTTATACCCCTTGACACCGCATCACTTCATTTGTGCTTTCGGTCAGGAAAATTTTCATAGTGCGGTTGCATTATTTTATTACGTTATTTATCTCGTTCTAGTCTCTCATCTCTATAAGTCATTCATAATTATCCTCTGTCTTATTTTTTTTTTATCATGCACATTATCTTTGTCTACCAAGCTTTTTTACACATTTGTGTTATTTTGTGGTTAATATTCTTTTTGTTTGTGAAATTTTTGCCTGTTACAAAAACTGAGCCCTTGGGGGCCCTAGTGAAAATAAAACTTGAAAACTTGTACAGGTCGGTTCAAACCAAAAGGTTTTTTATGAAATTTTACAAATTTATAATCTCGCCTACTTTTTTAAAAAATTTTTTAATCAAAAATTCAAGTTCATCCCCATATTTTGACTACTCAAAACCCTTTTTTTTTTTCAAAAAAAAAACCCTTTTTAACTTAAGCTCCCTTTTTGGGCAGCTCAAATTTATGATTCTTTCCAAAACCCCTGAAAAACCCTGCTATCATAAACAGTCCTTTTCTCCCTGGGTTCCCCTCCCAAAAAACTAGTCTTGGGGGATTTTTAAAAAATCCCAACGCAAAAAAAATAGAAAAAAACGAAATATTCCAAGCCTGGCAGGGGACCCTGGGGGCTTTTAATGAAAAATTATAAATAAAAAAAATTTGGGGCATTATCTTTGCGATGCAAAAATTTTTATGTCTCTTTGCAACGATTTATGGGGCCTAAACCAAATTTTTAAAAAACAGGAAGCCTGCAGGAATTCACTAGATTTTATCCCCATTTTTGTTTTTAATTTTATATCTTTGTAGTTATTACCCTTTTTATAAAAAAAAGTAAAGGGCGCCCATTTGGTTTGACCCGGCAATAAACCCCCACCCCCCCAAAATAAAATTCTGCCTAATACCTACACAATCCATTTGGAAACATTTTTAAAATAAAAACAAACCCAGGCTTTTTGCTGGAAACTCAAGCTCCATTTTGAAAACTGAAAAATTAGGGTTTCGGGACTCCAATTTGCGTCTTGTCACTGGAGCCCCAATTTTTAGTTTTGTTGCTGTTACTTTTTACCCATCTTTTTAAAAAGGGAGTGCCATCGACACTTCGATCCATTGTAATGAAAATAGGAATATTCATATAGTTCCTTAAAAACAAAATGCTCATTTTTTTAAATGTAATCGAGTCATCGGCAGTGAGCTGGCGCCCTCGAGAGTATAAAGAAGTCCTCGCTAATCTGATGGTGGCATGCAACACCATCATTCAATAAGTGTTTCATATCGGAATACTGATGAGAATATGTTTTTACGTGGCATAACATTCTCCGATTTTTGAAAACCAAGCATGTTCTTTAAAAACGGGTGTGTCACCAAAATGTGACAGTACGGGTGGGGACATGAAACAAATATTCACAAAAATATGAAGCACTGGTTAGTCCAACTAATGGTACTACGCGAGGAGATATTGTGCTATTTTTGTGTATGGGCAATATTTCCCCTCTACGAGGCGAGATTTTGACCCAGAACAAACATTATCTCAGAACGTACTTAGCTTTTAATATATATTGTCTAAAATATACTGACCTGAAGCTCTTTTGGAGTGAATATGTTTGTAATTGAA
Organism: Ruditapes philippinarum; assembly: GCF_026571515.1. Classification (NCBI taxonomy): domain Eukaryota; kingdom Metazoa; phylum Mollusca; class Bivalvia; order Venerida; family Veneridae; genus Ruditapes; species Ruditapes philippinarum. The sequence goes on from NW_026854009.1 coordinate 69,928, forward strand.
TGAATAATTACGTTGATAATACATGCACATTTACACATAACAAATCTTGTAAGTGTGCATGTATTTATGGTGTCATATGTGGCTCAATATTAGCCCGATCATGCTGAAATTTTTAAATGATACAGATGAAAGAAATGATGTGATATTCCATTTATTTAATTTCAAATCAAACACATATTCAACGCATATGCTCAATAAATGCGAAAGTGCGTTGCAAAATGACGTTGAGGTTGAAAGTTAATCAAACTCCGCATATATGCCCATCACATACTGATAGCTTTGTTGCTAGGATGTGACATAATACATGTATTTTACTACTTTTTGGATAGATTTGACCACTGTTAAACTTCAAAACATATTTTATAAAAACCCGAAAATTTTAGATAGACTTTTTTTGGGAAAATCGTTTCCCTATACGGTTTTTTCGCCTCTCAAATTTTTACGACTGAGGTTTAAATTTTTCTGATAAATTTCTTTAAAAAAAACCCGCAAATGTTTCAAACTGCACCCCAAAGGGCCCACAGCAAGACAACACTTTCGCTGAAACCAAACTACCACAAAAATTCATTAACTTAAATTGGGTCGAAAAATAACTAGCGCAGAAAAGACCATTTTCCAAGGGTTTACAAATGTTAAAAAGTAGGAAAATTACTCACATTTTAAAATTTTTCAAATCAATACAACAAACCCGCATGTTGGGCAAAAACAGGGGGGAAAGGGGTTTTAAGAATAATCTTTACATCCATTTTTAACATTAAATTTACCTACCATCACTATATTTTCTGTAACACTTATTTTCGGGTGATCCGAAATGGATCGCAACATGTGAAACTGGATTTACCGCACAATTTTTATATCAATTTTTATTCATTCTGCACGATACATTTTGATTAGTTTGACCTACGTATTGCTTATTACAGCCTTTACATGTAATGAGGTAAATTACATAACGCGTACTACAGTTAACATCAGTGTGTAAATCAAAAGAACGACCTGTAATGCTGCTACCAACAATTATATTGTTACAATGTGAACATCTACTTCGTAAACATTGGCTAGATAAAAATGTGCGATCAAGTAAAGCACTTTTCATAAGATAATCTCGAATATTTTTAGGACGTCTATAAGCCAAAATAGGTTTGAACTTGGTATGTATATTTTTAACGCTTTCATTATCAGACAAAAGTAATAGATCCCAATATTTATTTAAGATTACTAAAACATTCAGTAAAAGGTATTATTGAACTAGTACTTTTAACGACAGGACTAAGAGCATCATTTTGGGACATGCCTTCAATTTTAGAAAACGCTTTCTCAATAATAGATTTAGGATAATTTCTTTCAGAAAAATATCTATTCAACGAATCTAAAGACTGCTTAAAAGTGCCGTCATCGGAAATGACACGTCTATAACGTTTAGCTTGACTAAACGGGATACCACGCTTACATGATAAAGGATGAGAGGATGTAAAATCTAAATACAAATGCATATTTGTAGGTTTGCGAAATATATCGGTAACAATTTTTCCTGTTACGTCTTTAGATACAGAAACATCAAGAAACGATACCGAACACTTATATATAAATATTGTAAGTGAATTTAATCTATAAATATGTTAAGCGTTTCCAAAGAATCATTCCTAATCATGAAAATATCATCAAGGAAACGTAACTTTACACAAGTAGAGTTAAGAAATTGCTCTTCTAGTCTACCCATAAATAATGAAGCATAAGAAGGTGCCATAGGGCTACCCACTGTCGTGCCCATGGTTTGTATATAACTCTGATCGTTAAAGTCAAAGCAATTATCATGTAAAACAATATTTAACAATTTCCTTATATCATTAGCTTTGATATTATTATTTCCGTTATCTTTCTGTAAAAATATATACAATATTCAATGCCTTCATTATGAGGGATATTTGTGTTTATTATATGATCTAAAAATAGCTGCAATCTCATTGGTCCAAACTGTAGTCAACAGAACTTTTTATAAAATCATATTCACTGGGTGTAGTATCATATTAACTGGCTGAATTGGATTTTCCAAGTCTAAAAATAGATTGAGACTCATATTCAATGACAATATACTGTAGACTGTTAATTACGTGTGTAAATTAAAAAATAATTGTTGCGTTTTGTTCTTTATGGCATATTTTTCGATTGAAATATCATTACTTTACTGTTATACTTAAAGGCTAAACCGCATCGATGAGTATAAACTTGAATTACTTTTGTATGCGCAGCGTTCGCGTAATCGTTGCACGCCTCGCACATGCGTCTTTTTTCCCGCGCTTCAACGAGGCAAAATTTGTACATGTATATAAGGATGTACTTTTTCGTGATTTTTTTTAATTCTTAGCCTATTCATATAATAAAACAATTATTGACTAGTGAGCCATTGAATATGATGTGATATTCACCGGCAGAAAGTCATATTGACCTCGGCTATCGCCTCGGTCAATATGTCATCTGCCGGTGAATATCACATCATATTCAATGGCTCACTAGTCAATAATTGTATAATAATGATGAAACATCAAAGGTAACTATAGATATGTGTCTTTCTTTAATTTAAGATATAAAATCGGTGGTATCCTTGATATAGGAAGGCAAACTTTGCATATAAGGATTTAAAATAAAGTCTAGATATTTCGCTATGTTCTCAGTACTGGAGCTACATGCTGAAACAATGGGACGACCAGGGTCGTAAAATTTAAACAAGGCCATTTATTACTGACTTGAACTTAAAGTATTTTTTATTGTAGACCTATCCACTTAAAGCTGGTTTGCCAAAATACATTACGGTTAATGCAGACATCTTAAGCTGTAAATACGTTTTGGAGGATGGAATGAACGATGAAAACGATACACTTAATACAAACAATCGGACAGACAATACAGAAAGAAAATTACTTCAATTTTCAATGCTGGATGATAATATCTGTAACGATGTACATGTTATGATAACCAACACGCCATTTTGCCGGGACATAAAAAAACCAGAGTTACCGGAACTAGCATGAACAAAGTATACACTGCATAAATTCATTTCCTGTCAATGCATTGTCCATAAAGTTCAATATTTGTCCAAGAGACAAATATTTAAACAGTGCGTTCAGGTAAATTTTAGTTATTGCCATTTTTAAGTGTTTTTGATTACTTCAAGTTCAAGCCAGTGATAAATGGCCTTGTTTAAATTTTACGAAGTGGCTTCATTCAGTCGGAATAATAATTTATTACGCATTTTAGTTTTTCAATTTGAAGCCAACATAAACGATTTGGACAAGTTATAAATACTGGTACAACCTCTGAAGGACACAAAGATATAACAATTTTATAATCTCAAAATGGTTGCTTACTCAACACTCGTACGTTTTTATAGGGTGTTAGGCTATATATAAAGAAATAATTTTATACAATAACATTTCAAAAAAAACCTGTCAAAATATGTTGTTTCCATGCATAGTCTTGCTGACAATTTTCGAAAGAGTTGTATTATAGAATGTTTCTGTTATTGAGCAAACTTGTAAACTGTGTGTGAATAAATTCTATTACTTGTTATTTTTCCTATATTTTTGTTTGTTGTTGTTGTTTGTTGTTGTTATTGTTGTTATTTTGCGTTCGTTAATCCCAACTATAAATTAAGTTAAATAAACAAGACATATTACCTAAACTGACTTCTTACTATCAAATTAAATCACCAATGAGATAAGTCTACAAAGAAATATCATCATCGAAAATGCACCGTACAAAACCTTTTATTTTAATTTGTTTTAGAAATGTTACTTAATAAATTATATAGTGACACATTAAAATGTATTGAATATTACATGGAGGCCGGATCTTGTCTATTTGATCCTCGGTATGACATACAAAGCCCACAATTGATTCGTACTTTGCTGTTTAAAAATGACATTGTCATTCAATTTTTAATACAAGTATACTCATACACAAAAGTTCTGACAGCAATTTTCTAGAATTTTATCCGTTTAAAGATATAAACGGTGTTATTAGTACTGATAAAAATCGTCATATCAGTTTTTCACTTTATATTGATTTGTTGCGTAGAAAATGAAAAAATGCCTCATTTTTTCAGCATGAATAAATAATGATGATGATTTATATTACAGAGCAAATGAGATATATATTAACAATGATCAGTATAGTTTTTATCATATATCGGATTTGAAGCGTGTTAAATATTGGTTTTTACTCCATCCAGGATACCAGAACAATTAATATTCTCTGTCGTTAAAATCCAGCAGATATTGATGACAGATATAAATGCTACCCGTGACTGATAGACGCTATTCTTAACTTACTCAACAATCGTATTTTATCGAAAAGTGTCGGTATTATTTGTGTTTGTGTGGATTTATAGATCTAGAAATGTCGATGATGCTGTCTGCAAGGAGAATTTCATCCCAACATGCCATCAAACAGAGTCATGAAATCGCCAAACGCGACATGTCACAAAGAAAAAAAGTTATAAGGTATTACATAGCAATTCTATTATAATTCTATTATGCTTCACCGATACAAAATGTTGTTTTCTTATTTGTTTTCTCAAAAACTTGGGTTATCTTTTTTTTTAATAAATAATGATAAAATAAATACAAATTTGTCTCTGAATCAATGTGTTTTCAGCACCAAATACCACAAAAATGACACCATGCACAGCGATTGAAAATGAAAATGTTTAAATAATCTTAAAAAGTATACGTACGAGATTAGAGTGTTCTTGCTTATATACTTGACAGTTAAAGTCGCAGTAAATTATTTCTCAGAAGATGAGACTATTTATTATTACACAGTTATCAATGTATCTAAACAACTGCGCATTAAAGTTTTCCCATCGGTCTGCACGCGGTAATAAGTTGTACGTTCCACTTCCATGATGACGAGTTGTTAAAATTAACACAGGTATGTATCCATATTCTTTATCACATTCTTGTTGAGGCTCATACTTTTTTTAGGTAGTTGGTCTCCGAAGATTATATGTAGAAGTTAAAAAAAAACAACATAACAGTCAGTTCTCATGGACAGAACTATCAACGATTTATATATATATATATATATTTATTGCCCCTAAGGATCTGCCGTCAATGATGTTATTTAAGAAACTATCTTGTTAGTGTTGGTTTTATAAAACTTGTACTATACGAGGGGTTATCCAAAAATTCGTGGACATTCTTTGTTGCGTAAAATATATTTGAGATATTGATTTAAAATTCTTACACTGCTTAGAAGAATAAACAACAAATAAACACAGAATAATTCATGTTAGTAGCTTCACAAATGACAACAATATTTAATTTTACATAAACACATGTCGGCGACAGCGGCGCACTCAAAAATGTTATTGACGTTAACGTCATAATAACGTTATGTACAACTTGTGCTTCAACGTAACGCAGTCAAAGACGGTTGCTGCTTCTCGCTTCTCAAAGTAATGTCCATTACTAAATTTCTTATGCCACTTAAAGACTTTAAATAAGTCTAATGATCGTGAAATTTTATTTTCTCTGTTCGCCTGCTGATTTTTTTCAAATGATTTTGTAGGTGTCATTCCCAAATTACACAAACAAAAATGATCCCGCTATTTTCTAATTTCTGCATGTCCGTCATTTTCACGTTGTAAACAATATCGGCGTTTGGCGATTCTATCGATATCAACAAAAAAGTAATTGAAGGACGTCCATTATTTTAAAGAATTACTTATTAGACACCATAGAAGAAACATGCGATGTTTGGCGGGTTTTCTACGTTAATTATTAGCTTTTTAGCAAAAAAAAATTACGATGACTAACGGCGCTTTAATTTCTACCGAACGCCAGGTGCCGTGTATGCGCTCATTTAAAAGCAATATAAAATCATTATTTATTGACACAATGAACTATTCCTTTCAAAATGTGTTGATAATATTCTACAAGGTATGCTGATAAAATTTCATTACAATTCACGTTGACGTTCAAGAGATATTTAAAAAGTCCACGAACCGTAACACAAAATGGGCTTACCATACATTTGAGGCGCGCCTGCCTGGAATGAACTGGACTTAAATAATCATTTGACAAAATAAGTTAAAGCAATTTTTTAATGCGAAATATTAATCACCTTTCCAGCGCTTTTTAAAAATAAAATCTATGAATATTGTACATAAGAATCCCGGTGAATATTTCAGAGGTATATCTTGTACGCAAATTTTTAAACTAACGAAAATGTAGTGATTTTTACTTAAAACTACTTCCATTTATTAATAATTACGCTAGAATATTATGTTCATACGTGTAGTGACTTACTGAGTGGCTTAATTACTGGTCAGAATCTCATGTAAAACAAAAGCATTGTTTAAAGCAAAAAATGAATAATTTGGTCATTGTTTCAGATTTGTCGTCAAGGTCAGGATGCAAATTGCCGATTACTTTCCATTGGAGTCAACATCTTTATAATAACATTATTTTCAAGTTTTGAAAAAAAATGATCGAGTTGATATGTAAATATTTTTTGAAAAAAAAAAGTTCTGTCAACTGTGTAATGTTTTTGTTTTGCTCTTTTTCAGGTATGCTCACTTTATTATTTGAAATAAAATAATAAACTGGAAATGCGCGAGAAAGTGCACTGATACCTCATTTAGAGCACCCAAAGCATACTGATACCTCATTTAGAGCACCTCAAAGTTTTCTAAAAAAAATCCAGATCTGGACATCCACGTAGGACCAATCATCAAGCTAGAAATCACACGTGCCATTGGCAAGATGAAAGGTGGAAAAGCTCAAGGACCTGACAAGATCCCACCAGAGGCGATAAAAGCATCAGCAGAAGTCACAGTAGAAATCAAGCTAGACCTCATCCAATACATCTGGGACACAGAAGAGGTTCCTGCAGAGTGGCAATCAGGGTACATAGTAAAGTTACCAAAGAAAGGTAATCTGAGCGAATGCAATAATTGGAAAGGTATACACCTGCTATCATCACCCAGTTAGATACTAGCAAGGGTCATACTGGAGGGAATCAAAGCGGACGTCAACAAACTCCTCAGAGAAGAACAGGCAGGTTTTAGAGCTGGAAGATCATGCGCAGACCAGATAGCAACACTCAGGATTACAATTAAACAGTCCATAAAATGGAACAGTCCACTGTATGTCAACTTCATCAATTTCAGGAAAACGTTCGACTCGGTGGACAGGGACACAATATGGAAGATACTGTGGTACTATGGCCTTCACAGTAAGATAGTCAACCTAATTCGGAGCTTGTACAGCAACAATCTCTGCCAGGTCATTCACGACATGGATTTCTCGGAACCTTTGACAGTGGATACCGGCGTCAGACAAGGCTGCTTACTCTCCCCGATGATTTCCATAGTTATTGATACTGGGTGATGAAAAGAACCTTGGATAGATCAAGAGGGATACAATAAACTCTGACAAACCAGCTGGAAGACCTTGATTACGCAGATGACATTGTTCTCCTGTGCCATACCTGCAACCAGATACAGACGAAAACAACAAGAATGCAAGAAATAGCCAGAAAAGCCGGACTAGAGATCAACGTTGTCAAAACAAAGTGTATCAGAATAAATCCAGGAAATACACAGAGTATTGACATCGGAGGACAAGTCATTGAAGACGTTGATACCTTCACATATCTGGGCAGCATTGTCAGTAAGACAGGAGGCACAGAGGAAGACATCAGGGCTAGGATAGGAAAAGCCCGCCATGCTTCTGCTAAATTAAGGCCAGTGCGGAAGAATCACAACATTCACCTGAAGGCTTTTCAACAGCAACGTGAAGACCGTTCTCCTGTATGGTGGTGCAGAAATATGGAGAAGGACCAATAGCCTGGACCAACAACTGCAAGTCTTTATCAACACATGCCTTAGGCAGATCTTGCGGATATGGTGGCCAGACAGAATCTCCAACCAAGACCTATGGGAAAAGACAGGGCAACGACAAATCACAGACTCCATCGTACAGAAGCAATGGAGATGGATTGGACACACCCTGCGAAGATCACAGCCCTATATTGCCAGACACAAGCCCTAGATCGGAATCCTCAAGGCACCAGGTGAAGAGGTAGACCCACAAACACCTGGCGCAGAACCTTAGATATAGAGCTCCGCTAAACAAGGATAGCCAAGGCTAAGGTCATGGGCCGTTGAAAATGGCGTGATGTGGTTAATGCCCTATGTTCCACAAGGAACGAAGAGGATTAACACCAAATACAAAGTTGTGAAATTTAGAGAACATCGATCTTCAAAGAAAAGTTGTGGCGGTCAGGCGATAAACTTTTAAGAAGCATGCTCTTCAAAATAACAAAAAGCACAGCATAGAAAAGGAATGCTAACACGTCATATGAAGTCAAATATGACGTCAATAAACCAAACGACATTAGGAAATTACTTTTACTCTCAATGTAGTGCAACATATTGTTTTCAATTCTCTTTCTTATGAGCATGTAAGAACGGAAATGGATATTAATTTTTCTTGGATTATAGTATTACAACGCTCGGTTTATCGTTCAAATGCTTTGTGATCAATCACTCAAAAATATAAGCCTTCGTAATGATATATTTCTGAGCATTTGAACACGGATCGTGCATTATTCTACAGCAATGCTCTCAAAAAATGATATTTATTTCCTAATTAGACCAGGAATTAACATCATTTTAATATTATCTCAATTAACACTGGTTATTGTGAGATATGTATGTATCATTTTATGGAATCCTAAAAAAAGCAAATAAACCCAATTTCACATACTAGTAAACCACGGCGCAGGAGTGGAAATATTTCCAATTTCCAATTTATTCAGGCAATAAAATCGGAAATTGGAAATATAAGTGGAAATAGAGGATATTGAGTGAAGGTTCAATACTGTATTTATAGTTGAATAAAATTATATTTTGATATTATTTTATTCAATGAGTCGTGACGGAGTCGCAAACCGGCACGGGTCAGTGATAATTAGAGGATATTGAATGAGTGTACGTTCAATACTGAACTTACACCCTCTGGCGATAAATAGAACATCGTTTTGGTAAAGATTCAATTCATTCTAAATTTATTGAACTCGTTGAATAATACAATATTAGTCAACCCTTTCAATAAACTTTTTTTATTGGCAAGCAATAAAAAAGTCGAGCGCGCTGTCTTACGGACAGCTCTTTTTATAGTGGCCCTAACTCAAAAATGAATGTACAAATGTTGATGATATTTTTATTTTATGAGTAGGCCTATAATTGATTTCCCTACATTTATATACATTCTTGATCTAGTATTGCTACAACTTGTTGTCCAACCCATTTTCATTATATACTCATCATATACATCATCATTAAAATAATAATTAATATAACAAGACTGAAGTACGGGACAACTTTTACACTGATACAAGGCATTAGATGTTGGCCCAGGCTGGCTGACTGACGGACGAACAACACCTTTTTTAATACCTCCATTCCGATTTCATTGTATAAAAAACTGAGTAGCCTTATAATTTAAATGTGTTGTCAGCGTGCTAATTTCAATATTAACAACAATTAATAATTTTCATATAGCGCTTGTATAATCTCTTAAGACCTTGCATATTCAAAAGGGATCAATAGTATTAAAACTTTGTTTGAATACCTTTGAGCGCGAAATTGATTTTTAAACAATTACTTGATTATTTTTGTGGGTTAAAGTTTTTGAACAAATAAATAAATAAACAATCAATGAAAGACTTCCGTAATCCTTGTAATATCTGTGTTGATTACAGACAAGATATCCATTTTAGATCCCGCGGAAAGTTATGTTATATGATACTTGTAATTCACCTTACAAGAGGTAATGTGAAACTTCATTTAGTCGTGTTCTAATCAATATTTTGAATCAATACATTTTTTGATGTATTGGATAATTAATACATCTTTCTCGAAAATTTATCTGTGTATGAAAAATGCAAAACAATTTGTCTCGGAATTAAATTTTATCAATATTTTTATATTGATAGAATTTTATTACAGCAGTCATTTCGCTTTTCATGGTCAATACAAACATACGTTTCTGTGACAACAGGCATATTACACTGGTGAATACTCCTAAATAATGTGAACACTTTATAGAACTTTTCGTATACAGCCGCTTATCTTTATTACGCATGAGTCCTATTATAATGTCAGACTGTATTACTTCATTTCTTTATAAGGAGTGAATCTATATACTCTTGAGAAATTTACTATGAATGTTTCAAAAACTGTGCAGTCACGTTACTCTCACATTCCTATGTTGGTCATTATAACAAAAGGTCTCTCTGTTATCAAATATACAGGAATTATGTAACACACACGTTATATATGGAGCACTCAAAACTGAAAGATATGCAAAACATCATTAGAATTCTTTGTGCTATTATTGGCACGATTTGAGTGAAATGTTGCAACGCTTTTCAATTTTCGGTCATTTTTCTCAAGTAGAATAATTATTCTAGAAAAACTTTGTGAGCGATTGATTTGAAATTTTACACACAATGTATTTGTCTTGACTTAAATCAAATGGAACATTTACCTCGAAACATTATTTTCAGTCCCGTCAAGTCAAAAAGTGGAACCCTTTAAGCATGTACCACCCGTTTAAATAACACCACTCTTTCTATTAAGGTTCTTTCGGATGGTTTTTAAGGTAGCAAAAACGTGTCAGTAACGTGTCATGTTTAAATGTGTATGTTATAATATTCTCTTGTTATATCAGTATTTCCAATGTACATGATATGGTATATGGTCAGTCTATAACTAGCTATATTCTTGCTGCTGGGATATTAGAACTGTGATGATATTGACCTTGACATTTGATCTAATGACATCTAAGGGTTCATCTACTACCTAGTCATAATGACATCAAAGTCAATAAGGGCCACTAAATGACAAGCTTCCCAATGAATAATCGTTTGATTGGTCTTTATAAATTAACTACTACGCTTTTGTCAATCCGATGTGTATATTCTTAAGAAATGTTGTTTAAAATTTAGAACACTTTTCAAAGAACTCGCAAAACAGAAGATTCAGATGGAAATGATCCATTCGAAAAATGCATTACAATAGCCTCAGCTTGTAACCTTGTTTTAGGAGTCTTTTCCTAGATCACGAAACTATTGGTATCATCCCATCTCATGGTTATCGGCCTGAGGCCAAACAGTCAGTGATGGATTATCAATGGTTATCCAACATTGCATTTGATCCAACATGGGCGAAATAAGGGGGAGGGGGTAACAGATAGGACCGTATAAAGTTGATGGTTACTATAAATCAGAAAATGATTAAAAAGTTGTTTTGGAGTTTCATGGCGATTTCTGGCATGATCCCAAATGTTTTTCCAAAAGCATAATTAATCAGGTTAACGGGTCATCTATGTCTGATTTATACACAAACACTATTGAAAAGCAAATATCTTGAATCAGAGGGGTATGTGTATCAGTGTATATGGAATGTGATTTAAAAACGAAATCCAATCCAAAAATGAAAGAGTATATAGATTCTTTAGAAATAGTTTTGCCCCTAGAGCCGAGAGATGTCTTCCATGATTGACGTACTTAAACATTTAAAATATATGCAAAGTCCAAGAAAGACACTCGAATTATATACTTTGATGTCGTCACGTCCCTATACCCTTACATAAATAAAACGGGCAAAATCCCCCTTGGTCACCCCAATATAATCACAGAAAATTTTGATGGATTGAATAATTATGACGGTTTAATCAAATGTTAGATTGTTCCACCAAGGAAATTGTATATTCCTTTTGCATTGGTTAATTAATGTTAACAATCTGTCGCACATGCAGTGAAACATATGAAAATGGCGTATGCAGTCATAGTCAAAATGATCGAGCCATCACAGGCACTTTAGCCATAGATGAAGGTGGCATTATATCAGGGTTAAAATTTACCAAGTTTGACATTTTGATGAAATAGCTCAATAATGATGCAGATCCAAAACAGGTGGACTGTTTACAGGTTACGTTAACACATTTCTGAAAGTCAAACATGAAGCCAGTGGTTGGCCAGATTGGTGTAAACATGAAAAGGACGAACAACAGTATATTCAACAGTATTTAAAAAAGGAAGGCATAATGCTAGAGTAGGATAAAATTAAAGAAAATCCTGGATTGAGATAACTAGCAAAAATAATTCTTACCTCTTTTTTGGGAAAATTCGATCAGAGATCAAATTTGACACAGACGAGTCACATTGAGGACCCAGTTCAATTCATTAATATGATGACGTCGTACCAACAAGAGGTCAAAAACATGCGTTGCAGTCCAGTTAGACTGGGCATACAAATCTGATTTTATAGAGGCTTTTTATAGGAGAAATGTTGTTTTGGCTTCTTACATCACATCTCAAGCCCGTCGTAAATTCAAAGTAATTATTGAATATAATACATGCGTAAATCAATCTATCATAAAATGTATTTATCTTTATTTATATTCTTTGTATCAAGAAATAAAA